>NW_022436955.1:28285488-28349135 GCF_009761245.1 Sapajus apella
TGACCAGGATGGTCTCGATCTCTTGACCTCGTGATCCACCCGCCTCGGCCTCCCAAAGTGCTGGGATTACAGGCGTGAGCCACCGCGCCCGGCTTTTTTTTTTTTTTTTTAAGTCAGAGTCTTGCTTTGTGTCCGAGGCTGGAGTGCAGTGGTGCCATCTTGGCCCACTGCAACCTCTGCCTCCTGGGTTCAAGTGATTCTCTCACCTGAGCCTCCCGAGTAGCTGGGACTACAGGCACGCGCCACCACAGCTGGCCCGTTTTTTGTATTTTTGGTAGAGATGGGGTTTCACCACGTTGGCCAGGCTGGTCTCAAACTCCTGACCTCAGGTGATCCGCCTGTCTTGGCCTCCCAAAGTGCGGGGATTACAGGCGTGAGCCACCACGCCTAGCCTGCTTATGTATTTTCGCTTAGTATTTTCCAAAGTCACTAAATATGCCTCACATACTTCATGCTTAGTGGCTGCGTGATACTCTGACACACAGCTGCACATGACCATGTTTAGCCATTGCTTTGCCACCTGCTGGCTAACTTCCAGCTTTTTACCATTATATGCAGCTGTGGCCAGGCATGGTAGTTCACACCTGCAATCCCAGGACTTTGACAGAACCGAGGTAGGTGGATCACTTGAGGCCAGGAGTTTGGGGCCAGCCTGGCCAACATGGTGAAACGCTTTCTCTACTAAAAATACAAAAATTAGCCAGGTGTGGTGGCACACACCTATATTCCCAGCTACTGAGGAGGCTGAAGCATAAGAATCGCTTGAACCCAAGAGGTAGAGGCTGCAGTGAGCTGAGATCGCGCCACTGCACTCCAACCTGGGTGACAGAGCAAGAATCTGTCTCAAAAATTAAAAATAAATAAATAAATAAACAGTTGGGATATGCTTGCAGGTCTGGCTTTCTGACTTTTTGCTTGGAATATATATTTGCAAGGGAGACTGAAGAGCTAATGGATATGAACGTTTAAGGCTTTATTAAAGGTTTTCTTAAGCATCAGAGTGATTTATACTTCCATGAACAACAACACCGTCATTGAGTTTTACCCTATTAACAAGTCCTTGCAGGTCAGGCATGGTGGCTTGTGCCTGTAACCTCAGCATTTTGGGATGCCAAGGCGGGTGGATTGCTTGAGCCCAGGAGTTTGAAACTAGCCTGGGCAACATGGCAAAACTCCCAAAATTAGCCGGGTGTGGATGTGCACACCTGTAGTTCCAGCTACTTGGGATACTGAGGTGGGAGGATTGCCTGAGCCAAGGAAGTTGAGGCTCCGGTGAGCTGTGAGGGAGCCACACACTCCAGCCTGGGTGATGGAGTGAGATGCTGTCTTGTTTTTTTTTTTGTTTTTTTGTTTTTTGAGACAGAGTCTTGCTCTGTCACCCAGGCTAGAGTGCAGTGGCATGACCTTGGCTTACTACAACCTCTGCCTCCTGGGTTCAAGTGATTTTCCTGCCTCAGCCTTCTCAGCAGCTGGGACCATAGGTGCCTGCCACCACATCGAGCCAATTTTTTTATTTTTAGTAGAGACAGGGTTTTATTGTGCTGGCCAGGCTGGTCTCAAACTCCTGACCTCAGGTGATCTGCCTGCCTTGGCCTCCCAAAGTGCTGAGATTATAGGTATGAGCCCCCATGCCTGCCCTTGTTTTTTTTTGTTTTTTGTTGTTGTTGTTGTTGTTGTTTTTTAATGAAAAAAAGTATGGTTGATGTTCTGTTTCTATGGATTCAACCAGCCTCTGATTCAGCCAACCTCAGATTCAACCACCTGCAGATCAAAAAAAAAATTTTTTTTAAGTGTATGGTATTGCGATACAGTAATAAAAATGGTACAGATTTTTAAAACAATGTGAGGTAACAACCGTCCACATAGCACTTACCTGTGGTAGTTATCGTAAATGACCTAGAGATGGTTTAAAGCACACGGGAAAGGTGCAAAGGTTATACAGAAATACGAGGACACTGCATAAGGGACTTGAGCCTCCGCAGACTCTGGGGTCCTAGGGAAGATCTGGAAGCAGCCCCTCACGGATACTGAGAGATGACTGTATTGTGATTGTGTGAATAGGAACTTCAGTCTGCACCTGGGTAAATCGTGACTTGTCCAAAAACAATGCAATCCACGTGAATGAAGCTTTTCAGTATTTAGTAATAGAGCTATGGATGAAAAACACGATGAAGTCATGGTGAGATTTTGTCAACCTGCTTCTCTCTGAGCTCCATTTTGTTTCTTCCTCCTCAGGTACCAGTGCCCGGCAGGCTGCTTGAACCACAAGGCAAAGATCTTTGGAACTCTGTTCTATGAGAGTGTGAGTGTGCCCAGCCCCTCTCTAAATGGCTAGTGTGGAATCCCATCGCGTATGTTTAAAGCAGGTGGTTGACTTTAGCAGGAAAAGATTTTCTTGCCGCTCCTTAGTCAAACCTGGCGTTTCTAGAACTGGTACGGGTGTATATCGAAGGGCTTACAAACTGGCAAAGCCACTTTCGGGGACCGATCCTCCGGCAGGCCGGTCTCTGTCTTAGACCGAGCCTTCCCACGCTGGACTGAGTGTGGAGAAAGGGCTGGTTGTCACTGTTCTTAGTTTGTAATCAACTCGGATGAGTTTGTAAGGTAAGCAACCCCAGAAACAAATGTGTGGTGTGGACAGAGGCGAGAAGCAGGAGCGGGGTGAACTTTGGCCCGTCCTTTGGGCTTTTAGTGAGTTGAAGACAAACATTTGGGTATTTCTGTGAAAATTGCTGACAAAGCTTAACTGAGAGTCCGTCTTTGATGTGGCCCTCCCCTCCCACCAGTCGTCCAGCATATGCCGCGCCGCCATCCACTACGGAGTCTTGGACAACAAGGGAGGCCTGGTGGACATCACCAGGAACGGGAAGGTCCCCTTTTTCGTGAAGTCCGAGAGAAACGGCGTGCATTCCCTCAGGTAACTGTTCTGTGATCAGGGTTCCGTGAAAGTTTTCCTGTTTATGACCGTGTTGTGGAAACTGAAAAGTGTCAAGCAGGCCAGGTGCCGTGGCTCACGCCTGTAATCCCAGCACTTTGGGAGGTTGAGGCGGGTGGATTACATAAGGTCAGGAGTTCAAGACCAGCCTGACCAATGTGGTAAAATCCCATCTTGACTAAAAATACAAAAATTAGCTAGGCATGGTTGTGGGTGCCTGTAATCCCAGCTACTCTCAGGAGGTTGAGACAACAGAATTGCTTAAGCCTGAGGCAGAGGTTGCAGTGAGCCAAGATAGTGCCACTGCACCCCAGCCTGGGCGACAGGGCAAGACTCCATCTCAAAAAAAGAAAAAAGAAAACCCACAGCTCTGATGCAAATGTGTTTTTATGATTTGATCATGATAGTAAAAATAGCTTCCTTTGTAATGTTTTAAATTTATCTTTTTAAAATTCCTCTATCTTGCAGCTGTGCTTAAATTAAATTAATCTTAAACATTTGAAAACCATTCTTCTTAGAAGGGTCTATAGGCCTCACCAGGCTACCAGAAGCCTCCTTGGTGCATAAGAAGTTAAGATGCCCTGCTCTAGAACATTCTAACAGCCCTCAGACTGAAAGGAAACAAGTAGAAACGTGTCCAGTCGAGACTGCAAATAAGATGGGTACAGGAGCAAGTGTTCACTTTTAGAAGCAATTCTGTTTGCATTTACCTAAATCCTTTTTTTTTTTTAAACAGCAAATACAAATCTTCTGGCTCATTCACGGTGTCAAAAGTTAAAGGTAAGCTGCTGGCCAGTCTTTTTTGTGACCATAATACCTGGGTTATCTCAGATTTTCCTGGAAATTTCACTTCCTTTAGTCACTGATCTAATGTTTGTCAGGCCTGTGCACATTGTGGTTATCATCACTGTGAAGGCTTTTGCAAGAGGTCATTTCTTGAACCGGCTTCTAAGAATATCTGGACTGGAAATTGGCCCAAGATCACTGAGCCAGAAACACAGGGCTGAGGCTGCCAGCTGAATGCCACAGATGTACTGACGGCTGGGGCTAGCGTGTCTGAGAGGTTTCATTGGAAGTGCCACTTTCTGTCAATTGGTAATGGCTACCTGGGGTGTTGTGTTAAGGATTCTGAAGCCTCCATCTGGGCTCAGCAGAAAACAGAACTTGATAGATTAGTAATGTCTGCCATGGGCAAGAGAGGGAGGTGTAGGGAAGTGCGTGGCACTTACTTGTCATTCTGGCCCAGCTTTTTACATTGCTCAGTGTATGTTCATTTGGAAGGTGTGATGCATGATGGGGGAACACACTCCATCCAGAAGTGGGGGGATGGATTATAGCTGCCCACACTGTACCTTTGACTGGAATAATCTCAGGCAGGCAGGGATTCAGGAACCACGTCAGCTTCCTCCCCGGAGCTCTACCTGCAGACCATGCCTTTCCTTGGGGAAAGCAACTCTTACCATTTGCCCTTGATGCAAAAGTTCTAGCTAGATATCTTTATTAAAAAAGCTTTTCTTCTTATTGCAAAAAGAATGCCTAATTTGTTCCAGATAATTTAAACATGGAGTGGAACATTTGTTTGTAATGATAACCTGAATTCCAGCAGTCAGAGATAACCATCATCAACTTTGGCGAATGTTTCAGTTTGTTTTCTCTATGAATTAAAAGTATGTACGTTGATAATATATACATTAATGACTTTTAAAACTTGAAATGGAATTACATACAATTTGGTAACCTGATTTTTTTCTTAAATCATTACATGCCTGACTGATGCAGTAGGTCACACCTGTAATCTCAGCACTTTGGGAGGCTGAGGTGGGAGGATGGCTTGAGCCCAGGAGTTTGAGACCAGCCCTGGCAACACAGCAAGACCCTGTCTCTGCAAAAAAATACACAAAATTAGCTGGGCGGGATGGCAGAGACCTGTATCTCAGCTAGTGTGGAGTCTGAGATGGGAGGGTTGCTTGAGCTTGGGAGGTCAAAGCCGCAGTGAGTCACGACCGTGCCACTACACTCCGGCCTGAGTGACACAGCAAGACCCTGTTTCAAAACATGTATGTATGTGTCAGAAATACATTTTTGTGCCTTTAAATCAAGCTTGTCCAACCCACGGTTTATGGGCTGCATGTGGTCCAGGTCAGTGTCGAATGTGACCCACCACAAATTCATAAACATGAGATTTCTACGTGGACCTTTTTTTCTTTTTGTAGCTTATAGTTTTCTTTAGTGTTAGTGTATTTTATGTGTGGTGGCCCAAGACAATTCTTTTTCCAGAGTGGCCCAGGGAAGCCAAAAGATTGGACACCCTTGCATTTTTTTTGTTTTGTTTTGTTTTGTTTTGTTTTTGAGACAGAGTTTTGCTCTGTAGCCCAGGCTGGAGTGCATGGCGCAATCTGGGCTCACTGCAACCTCCACCTCCCGGGTTCCAGTTCAAGCGAATCTCCTGCCTCAGCCTCCCGAGTAGCTGGGATTACAGGAATAGGCCGCCATGTCCAGCTAGTTTTTGTATTTTTAGTAGAGATGAGGTTTCTCCATGTTGGCCAGGCTGGTCTTGAACTTCTGACCTCGTGATTTGCCCACCTTGACCTCTCAAAGTGCTGGGATTACAGGTATGAACCACTGTCTAACAAAGGGCATTGGCTTAGTAAAACAGGGAACTTCTATTCAATGGGAGATCATTCAGATTAAGTTTGGAAGAACATTTAAAGCAAAGGTGTCCAGGCCTATTTTTTCTTTCTGTTTTTTTTTTTTTTTTTTAAATACAGCATCTCGCTCTGTCACCCAGGCTACAGTGCAGTGGCTGATGCAATGATCTTGGCTCATTGAAAACTCCTCCTTGTGGGTTCAAACAATTTTCCTGCCTCGGCCTCCTGAGTAGCTGGGATTACAGGTGCCTGCCACCACACCCAGCTAATTTTTGTACTTTTTTTTTTTAGTAGAGATGGGGTTTTGCCACGTTGGTCAGGCTGGTCTTGAATTGGGTGATCCACCTGCCTCAGCCTCCCAAAGTGCTGGGATTACAGGCATGAGTCACCGCACCTGGCCTGGACACCTTTGCTTTAAATGTTCTTCCAAACTTAATCTGAATGATCTCCCATTGAATAGAAGTTCCCTGTTTTACTAAGCCAATGCCCTTTGTTAGACAGCTATGTAGAACCATGGCCTGTTCAAGTGATAGACTGGACCAGCAGGGTACAGCAGAGGATGACTCAAGTTAAGTCCTGCCTACTGCCTGGTTTTGTAAATAAAGTTTTATTGGAACACAGCTACACCCATTCATTTACACATCATCTGTAGCTCCTCTCTCTTACAACCCCAGGGTTGATTAATCTTGACATTTACCATAGAAGCACAAAACCAAATATGTTTACTCTCTAGTCCTTTAAGAAAAAATTTACCTGGCCATGCATGGTGGCTCACGCCTATAATCCCAGCACTTTGAGAGGAGTTTGGATCACCTGAGGTCAGGAGTTTGAGACCAGCCTGGCCAATATGGTGAAACCCCACCTCTACTAAAAATACAAAAATTAGCCAGCTGTGGTAGTGGGCGCCTGTAGTCCCAGCTACTCAGGAGGCTGAGGCAGGAGAATCACTTGAACCCGGTGGGGCGGAGGTTGTAGTGAGCTGAGATCACGCCATTGCACTCCAGCCTGGGCAAAAAGAGCAAAACTCCATCTCAAAAAAAAAAAAAAAAAAACAGAAAGGAAAAGGTGACCTAGCCCTGGACAAAATACAGGCAGGCTGTCAGAGATCACAGGTGGCCAGTATTAGAGCTGTTTCCTTACCTCTGTTGTTTAAACACAACTAAGGACCTTGAAGAAAAAAGTTCCTCGCCCCCGGGCAGGGATGGATGTGCCATGGTTAGCAGCAGGTGGGTAGCAGGTCAGAAAGAGCTCTAGAGCGGGCATGGGAAACGCAGGCTCCCACTTCAGTCCTGGGAGGCCTCGGGAGGCTATTCCAAGCTCTCTGAGCTTCATGTTCCTCATCTACATACTCAGAGTAATATCTGCTGTGAGGAGCAGAGGTAAGTCAGGAAAAGCTTCCAAATAAGACAGTCACCATTCAGATGAAAAGCACCATCAGCCCCACAGAGAAATGACTGGGGGTGACAAAGCCCTCAACCCACAGACACATGCAGGCCCTGGGTTTTGTTTCATCTCTTGAGCGCCCCACGTGGGGTACAAGGAGCCCGCTGGGTCCTAGTCCCAGCTGTGTTCAAGGGCTCCGGGAACCCACAGGCCCTGGTAGTGTAGCAGCCCATTTCACAGCCCGGTAGCCTGAGGCCCAGGCATGCCGGGACCTGACGCTTTCCCCCTTGCTCCTGTTCACAGTGCAGGATTTGGATTGCTACACCACTGTCGCTCAGCTGTGTCCGTTTGAAAAGCCAGCGACCCACTGTCCAAGGTAAGGCGGGCCTGATCTGTCATCTTTTCTATGGAGTTGTTAGAGGTAGCTTTTTAGGCTGGGTGCTATGGCTCACATCTATAATCCCAGCACTTTGGGAGGCCAGGGCAGGTGGATCACCTGAGGCCAGGAGTCCATGACGGGCCTGGCCAACATGGTGAAACTCTGTCCCTACTAAAAATTAGCCAGGTGTGGTGGCGCGCACCTGTAGTCCCAGCTACTCAGGAGGCTGAGGTACCGGAATGGCTTGAACCTGGGAGGCACAGTTACACGCGCAGTTACATTCATTGAGTGGAGAACATAGCATTGCACTCCAGTTTGGGTGACAGAGCAAGACCCTGTCTCAGAAAAAAAAACAAAAAAACCAGTAGCTTTAAAAAAATAAGGTTTGGCCACGGGGCAGCGGGGTCGCTCTCACCTGCCTGTAATCCCAGCACTTTGGGAGGCCAAGGCCATGGATCACCTGAGGTCAGGAGTTCAAGACCAACCTGGCCAACATGTTGAAACCCCATTTCTACCAAAAATACAAAAACTAGCCAGGCGTGGTGGCAGGTGCCTGTAATCTCAGTTACTCGAGAGGCTGAGGCAGAATCGCTTGAACCCGGAGGCAGAGGTTGCAGAGAGATGATACCGTGCCGCTGCCCTCCAGCCTGGGTGACAAGAGTGAAACTCCATCCCAACATAAATAAATAAATAAAATAAAAAATTGGTTTTATTGAGGTACACGATACGATCTACCCGTTAGAAGTACATGATGTGTTTTGGTAAAGGCATACGTTTGCACAGCTGCCATCCATCCGAGTGTAGGACATTGTCACCACCCCATATCATCACTGTCCTGGTGGTCAGCCCCTCTCCCTCCACCTCCCAGCCACACCCCTGCCACCAGGGCGCTTCTTTCTGTTGCTCTGATTTTATTTTTTCTGCAAAATTATGGCGCCATGGCAGGGTGTGGCCTTGGGAGTCTGGCTTCTCTCACTCTGCGTTACATGTTCAAGACTCAGCATGTTGGGGAGCGTGTCAGTGGTTTTTTCTTTCATATCATCATGCAGCATTCCATTCTGTGGACACATGACAATGGGTTTGTCCCAGGAGTAGGTTCTATAGGCAGCTGACCCCAAATGACTGACCCTTGGGGGGCGGTGCCTCCCAGCACAAAATAAAGGGTGTCCTGGCAACATGTGTCACTAAAGTTTCTGGTAGATCCTCTTGGAAAGAGAACACAGGAAACTCCTTATTTGAATGAGCCGAGGATTTCTCGGATGGAAAATGCCTCAGGTCTTGGGGGCGTACCCACTTTATAGATGCTCCCCAGGGTTCAGATTCTGTGATACATCTGTGATCCTGGGCTGCGCTTCAGACAGAGTGCACTTTCTGACTTAGCTCCACTGCAGAATGAGAAATATAGTGAGGTCCCAGGACCCTGGGTGGAAATGCTGTGGGGATGAAGACAGCTGCCCTGGAGGCTGGGTGGCGAGGCCTCGTGAGCCCTTGTCCTGGGCTGGAGGCTTGTGAATTCCCTAAGGGACAATAGGTGGTGACACCAAGATCCGAACAGGGAAGGGCCCTGGGAGGGTGACCAGTTGGGGAAGGGTCCAGACTCCTTTCCCTCGGCCACCAGCCTCACTTAGGCTTAATAGATTTTCCCTAAATATTAGAAGCAGATGGAAAGAATTTCAGAAAATACAAACAGAAAAACGTGACAGAGTACAGTATCAAAAAATTTATTTCTGACCTGCGTTCAACATTCCAAAAGAAGTAGGAGAGAATGTTCTTAGACTCTCCCCAGTTATTATTTTTTTTTTTTTTGGAGACAGAGTTTTGCTCTTGTTGCCCATGCTGGAGTGCAGTGGCGCAATCTCAGCTCACAGCAACCTCTGCCTTCTGGGCTCAACTGATTCTCCTGCTTCAGCCTCCGGAGTAGCTGGGATGACAGGCATGTGCCACCACGCCCAGCTAATTCTGCATTTTTAGTAGAGACAGGATTTCTCCATGTTGGTCAGGCTGGTCTCAAACTCCTGACCTCAGGTGATCCGCCAGCCACAGCCTCCCAAAGTGCTGGGATTACAGGCAGGAGACACCGCGCCTGGCCTTTTTTTTTTTTTTTTTTTTTCCCAATCCACACACACACCCTTTCTTTCTACCTACTCATTTCCTTGCCTTCCCGCCGGTAAGAACTGTCTGAACTTCTGAGTCCCTTTGCCTGGCTTCCTCCCCTCCCAGCATCCTACCCGTCTGGGGCCAGGCGGCTTTCGCCTGCCATTTTGGCTTCTTGGTCCCTGGGCTCCAGCCCACGTGGACTGTTCCTGATAAACACAGAAGACCTTTTCTTACATAAAGCCCCTGCTCTTTCCTGGTTTGAGTTTGTCATACCACTCAGGGTCACCCATTTCCAGTTAGAGGCACTTTCCTTATTCCTGGGGCATCTGTAGGGCTGTGGTGACTGACACAGCGTGATCTAACCCCTTCCGCCCCAGGTTGTCAGTGTCCCTTCTTCGCAATATTCTGTGACTCAGCGAGGTGAGGGCCCTCCACCCTTTCCTCCTCCACACAGGGAAGTGGCTAGAAAAAGTCTCTCGATACTAATCTCCACAATGTACCCATGAACTGGCCAACACCCGAGCATGGAAGGGGCGGCCTCACAGTTCCACACTCTTCTCTCTGAGATTTTCTTCCCTTTACCTTTTTGTTTGTGCCTGTCTTTTGTGTATATGTTTATTTTTATTTTTTGAGACACAGTCTTGCTCTGTCGCCAGGCTGGAGTGTACCCGGCTCACTGAAACCTCTGCCTCCCAGGTTCAAGTGATTCTCCTGCCTCAGCCTCCCAAGTAGCTGGGATTACAGACTCCCGCCACCATACCTAGCTAATTTTTTTGTATTTTTAGTAGAGATGGGGTTTCACTGTGTTGGCCAGGCTGGTCTCAAACTCCTGACCTTGTGATCCACCCACCTCAGCGTCTCAAAGTGCTGGGATTACAGGTGTCAGTCACCGCGCCCGGCACATGTATGTGTGTTTTTAAAAGTGCTATCTGTACTGTTTAACAGAAGCAAAAATATTAATATCTTTACCTCTGCTGAAAAGTAATGCTTTTTTTTTCTTAAAGAGGAAAACTGTATGGCACTTTCCTTTCATCTAAGTGCTTAAATCTTGGAATTCAAATGAAGAGAGCCAGCTCAAGAAGTTTGGTTTTCTGTGCTCAGACCCGTCACATAAATGCTTCCTGTTTTCCAGAGTCCATTGCCCAGCGCACTGCAGAGACCAACCATCCCACTGGGCTCCGGTGTTTGGAACCAACATCTATGCAGATGTGAGTAGGATGCGTTTTCAACAACTGCCTCTCAAAGCCCGTTAAGACCTCAGCAGGCCAGCTGCAAGGGCTGCAGAGTTGAGACTTTATTCCAGTGCCTCATAGCTAAATTTATTTATTGATTTATTTTGAGATGGAGTCTCACTCTGTTGCCCAGGCTGGAGTGCAGTGGACTGATCTTGGCTCACTGTAACCTCCACCTCCTGAGTTCAAACGATTCTCATACCTCACCCTCCTGAGTAGCTGGGATTACAGAGCCCACCACCACACCTGGCTAATTTTTGTATTTTTAGAAGAGACAGGGTTTCACCACATTGGCCAGGCTGGTCTTGAACTACCAGCCTCAGATGATCTGTCCACCTCTGCCTCCCAAAGTGCTGGGATTCCAGGTGTGAGGCACCGCACCCCGCCAACATCTTACCTCAGTTTAGATCACTCGTTTCTGCAAACATTGCCCCCATTTCCCCATTTGTAGAGATAGTAGCACTTCCACCTAATTCAGGTGTGCCTGGCCTTACTCAAATGTTTTCATAGTTTGAAGATTCCCATACTTCAGACAGTTCATTTTTTCAACAATTTAGACATCTTCCCAGCTCTGCCTTAAAGGAATGCCCGCTCACCGTATTTCTTCTGAGTTGTGCACACACTTAGCTAAAAGCACAAAGAAGATAATACAGACTACCCTAATTTACTACTAAATAACCACTCGTTATCTGAAACTCTTCCTCCATTTTTTCCCTCTGAATTTTAACCAGGAAGCGTTAGCCTGGTTTTGAGTAGGTGAATCCTGCAGAACATAGTCTGTTCCCTCTGGTTGTCCGGGATTTGGGGGCATGGTGATCCAGATGATGTGATTATGGTCCCGGTTCTGCTGCCAGCAGGCTGTGTGATCTTGCCAAGCTGTTTCCTTGTGGTGGGATGACCCAGAACTGGGATTATCACGTCCAGGGAATCTTCTAGATTTAAAATTTCGTGATTAGGGCAGCATTATTCATCTCCAGCTAATATGTTTTATTTTTTTATTTTCTGAACAGAGACAGGGTCTTACTGTGTTGGCCAGGCTGATTTTGAACTCCTGGGCTGGGGCGAGTCTCTTGCCTTGGGCTCCCAAAGTGCTGGGATTGTAGGTAGGGGTGAGCCAGCGTACGCAGCCTCCAGTTAGGGCCTTACTCGGCCTCGTCATCATCCCCCCTTTACAGCTGCCCCCCAACCCTCCACCCCCCCCACCATCTTTGCCTCTGTCTGCCTTCATTTGTTCCAGATTCCTGTAACTATGAGGTCACTGGGCTCTGTAAGGTCAGAGCGGGCTTCATGACTAAGCTTTTCCCCCTCATCCTTTTTCTTTCCTCTTTAAATGGATCTCTTTTTCTCCTTGAAAGCGATTCAGCTAAAATTAAGTTCTAAGAGTTAAAAATTTTATGAAGGAGTAAAATAATGTTTGTCGATTATTACACCAAATGTTTGAACCAAATTCTACCATTAAGAGACAGAGGGTGAGGTTTTCAAATGATTGAAAAATAAAGAGCTGGGCAAAGCTATCCCAGCCAAATACAAACACACACATGAAAAGCAAGAGTGGAAATATTACTCTCTGAAAAAGTGGAATTTAAAGTTAAGTGCACTGAATGAGATGAAGTAATGTCACACAATGGCACAAAAGATACCGTTGATGGGCTGGGCGCGGTGGCTCACGCCTGTAATCCCAGCACTTTGGGAGGCTGAGGTGGGCAGATCACGAGGTCAGCCTGTTCGAGACCAACATGGTGAAACCCTGTCTCTACTAAAAAAACAAAAAAATGCATTCATATTGCACTGATAGGAACAGGCATGCAGGTAAAACGCTGCACGCAGTCTTCATTAACAAGTTTTACTAGCATTTTGAGCTTTTGGGACCCCAGTGCTCATGACGAGGCTTGACACATAATCACCGTTTGTTGGAGGAATAAATAAATGAAGATACTGCAGTAGTCAGTACTTAAACAGCTTTTCAAAAAAAAAAGCCGGGGGCAGGAAAGAATGAAGGAGGGAAGAGGGAAGGAGAAAAGGAGGGAAAGAAAGCCACCTCGGTATGAGAGTTCTTTTCTGGCCCTGGTTTCTAGGTCACTCTGTATTCTGGGAAATGATGATGGCTTTGGAAAATGTCTGTTTAGTTAAGAGACTGAATTGGGGGGCGTTGTCTTCAGACCTTCTAACGGCCTGTTCATGCCCGCGGCTTCCGCCTGCTCACCAGGAGTGCGTTTCCTGGCAGACCCCTCGCCGTGTGGCGAACTGCAGACAGAGCATTGAGGTGTGGCTGGGAAAGCTGCACCCCAGCAATGCCATCTGCCAGTTGTGCGAATCTGGGAAACGTTTTCCCTCCTCTGAACCTCAGTCTTGTGTCCTCCCTGCCCTGCTTGGTGCTTGGATACTTCTCACACTAGTGCATGTGTCAGAATCCACCCCCAAGCCTGCTCGAGGTCTGGAGCAGATTTCCAGACCTCACCCTCAGCCTTCAGGATCACCGGGGCTGGGTGGAGCCAGAGAATCTGCATTTCCTGCAGGTTCCCAGGTGCTGCAGGTCTGGGACTGCCTGTTGAGGACCACTGGCTAGTGATGACAATCCCTTGGGAATTTTCTATCGTGACAGTCATGGCAGTGGCATTTGTCTTGACTGACATCTACTGAGCTTGTGCTGTGTGCCATCCTGCATTAAGCCTGGGGTCTTATTTAATCTTTTTTTTTTTTTTTTTTGAGACAGAGTCTCGCTCCATCACCCAGGCTGGAGTACAGTGGCACGATCTTTGCTCACTGCAGCCTCCACCTCCTGGCATCAAGCAATTCTCCTGCCTCCGCCTCCTGAGTAGCTGGTATTACAGGCGCCCACCTCCACACCTGGCTAATCTTTGTGTTTTTGGTAGAGATGAGGTTTCTCCATGTTGGCTTGGTTGGTCTTGAACTCCTGACCTCAAGTGATGTGCCTGCCTCAGCCTTCCAAAGTGCTGGGATTACAGGCGTGAGCCACTGAACCCAGCCCTTATTTAATCTTCACAGTGGCCCTCTTCTTCCTCACTGTCATCACCCCAGATAGGACAGTGGACAGATTGCTGGCTCCACATGGCAGTCTGCCTCTGACCTTTATCAGCTGAGTGATTTGGGGGCAAGGCATGAGCCCCCTCTGCCTCAGTGTGCCTGTCTGTTGAAAGGGATTAATCATGATAATACCTACCCTGTAGCGTTATTGGGATTACTGCGTCAGTGCATGTGAAATGCTTAGAACAGAGATGTGCACAGAAGTGACCTGTGACCACCCCTGCTTTATGCGGAGAAAGGCAGGGCTCCGGGGCTCACGTAGGTCACCCCGGGTCACACAGCCAGCAGGTGGCGGCTGCAGGATTGGTTACCAGCCTCACAGATAGCAATTGTTAATAAATACTCGGGTATTCCTGTTGCAACAGGCCCTCAGAAAAGAAAGTGGATGCCTTGTCCCTTTTACAGAACCCGGGTGAGAGGAAAGGTGTGGGAGGCAGGAGGGAGAGAGGAGGGAAGGTGTTTGCGTGGGGGATGTGTATTGTTCATGGGGTGGCACCGGCCGGTGGCATGAGAAGGATCCCGCCGTGGGCGTGAGCTTTCCATACTCACGGCCTGCAGCTTGATGTTGTCACAGCAAACTTTGTGTCACCGGTGTCCAGAAATCCTCCAGGGACTGAGGCAAAGCACCACCTCTGGGGCTGCCCACCAGAGTCTCTTGGCTGCTCTCAGCCAGGAGGGTGTCCCTCCCCGGCCAGGGATTTTAGAGGTTGAGTTTGCAACGCAGAGGGATGGGTCCCTGCTGGAGCTCGGTTGGGAAGCGGCCAGGGAGACAGAAAGCCTGGAGGTCTTACTGAATCTTGTTGTTGTTGGAAAGGCAGCTTCTCTGGCTCCACCCAGCCCCGCTGATCCTGAACGATGAGGCCAGGGCCTAGAAATCTGCTCCGGCCCTCGGGTGGGGGCAGGGGTAGATTCTGATACATGCACACATGTGAGAGCTTACCAAGCACGGAGGCTTCGCCTGCCGGGAAGAGCAGTGAGTACCACGGCGTTCACTTAGCAAACTCGACCCGGGCACAGCGATTTTAGAGGAATTCTAAAACGGTCACCTCATTTCAGAAGTCTCCTCACTTTTCTTTGAGATGGATGCAAAGTGACTGCTCCTTAGTATTTAGGGGGGCATGAAGCTCTTTGAGAACTGGGAAGTTGTGGATCTTTACTCCAAAGGGGGAACACGCATCCTTGTTCACACAGGGAGGCTGGCCACCCCGGTTTGCTGGGCTCTGAGGGGTGTCCCTGGCCCTGTGCCAACACCAGCCCTGCAGGTTCGTGGCCTTCTGCCTGCAGCTCCACGGCCTCCCAGATTCCCAAAACCCCGCTCTGGGTTCAGGAACCCCGCCTTCATCGGTTTAGTTTATTCATTGAAGATGAAGATGTGTTAGTTGAGGGATTTTAAAAAGTGGCCATCAGCTACCCAGTAAACTGATCCTGGAAAGCAGGAAATCCACTTTTCAGGTCTTTGATATGAATGTGTGTTGGCTCCACTTTTTTCTTTGCTTTTTATTTTTCTGAATAGGCCTATGACTGTTAATGTTGGAATGTTGGCTCTGCTCTTTTTTTTTTTTTTTTTTTTTTTCTGGTGGAAGTCTCACAGCCTGTCGCCCAGGCTGGAGCACAGCGGTGTGATCACAGCCCACTGCGGCCTCAGCCTCCTGGGCTCACGCGATCCTCCCATCTCATCCACCCGTGTAGCTGGAACTATAGGCACGTGCCACCATGTCTGGCTGCTTTTTAAATTTTTTTTTTTTTGGTGACAGAGTCAGGCTGTGTCGCCCAGGCTTGAGGTCCGTGGTACAATCTTGGCTCACTGTAACCTCCACCTCCCAAGTTCAAGAGATTCTCCTGCCTCAGCCTCCCCAGTAGCTGGGATTACGGGCATCTACCACCACACCCTGCTAAGTTTTGTATTTTTAGTAGAGATGGGATTTCACCATGTTGGCCAGGGCTGGTCTCGAACTCCTGACCTTGTGATCCACCCGTTTTTATCTTTACAGCTCTGGAGGTCAGTACAATGTAGGTGTCACCAAGCTAAAACCAAGGTGGCAGCAGGGCTGGTTCCTTCTAGAGGCTTCAGAGGAGAATGTGTTTTCTTGCCTCTTCTCTCTTCTAGAGGCCACCTGCCTTCCTTGGCTCTTGGCCTCTTCTTTCATCTTCAAAATAGCAGTGGGGCTGGGTGCAGTGGCTTATGCTTTGAGACGCCAAGGCGGGAGGATTGCTTGAGCCCAGGAGTTCAGGACCAGCGCTGGCAGCACAGCGAGATCTTGAAATAATTTGTGTTTATTTGTTTATTTTTGAGACGGAGTCTCGCTCTGTCACCCAGGCAGGAGTGCAGTGGGCATAATCTCGGCTTGCTGCAACCCCCGCCTCCCAGGTTCAAGTGATTCTCCTGCCTCAGCTTCCCATGCCACCACACCCAGCTAATTTTTGTATTTTGTGGAGATGGGTTTTCACCATGTTAGCCAGGATGGTCTTGATCTCCTGACCCTGTGAGCTGCCTGCCTCAGCCTCCCAAAGTGCTGGGATTACAGGGACAAGCCACCGCACCTGGCTAGAAATAATTTTTAAAAGTTAGCAAGCTTTGTGGTACACAGCTGTGGTCCCAGCTACTTGAGGGACTGAGGTGGGAGGATCGCTTGAGCCTGGATGGTAGAGGCTGCAGTCAGCCATGATGGCACCACTGTCCTCCAGCCTGGATGGCAGAGACCCCCCCTCAAAAAGCAAAAATGTCAGCAGTGGATGGTAGAGTCTTTCTCATGCTTCTGTCTCTGACCCTCCCAGCTCTGTCGTCTAAGGACCCCCCTCGGATGACATGAGGCCCACAGGATAATCCAGGCTATTCTCCCTGCCTCAGGATCCTTACGTAGCTGTGTCTCTAAACCTTGTTTGCTATATAAGGTCCCGTAGTCACCAGTCAGGGGATTAGGCTGTGGACATCTTTGGGTACCATTGTTCTGCGGACCGCAGAAGCAAGGACTTCACCCTTAGCCAGATCCCAGCTGGAGTCTCACAATCCCTTCATCGCCTGTGTGGCCTTGGGAAAGTCACTGAACCTCGCCGAGGCTGTGTCACGTGGGAATGGGGTAGCCGGTCACCTCGCTTGAGGATTAAGTGAGATAATAAGCGAAAGGTAGTTGGCACAGGGCCTGGTATCCCACATACCCAGAATCCATGCCAGCCCTGCTCACTGCGAAGGAGGCCGTTCATGCCAAGGGAATCCACTCAGCCCACCACCTGCCACCCTGGCTGCGTGGGAGAACCAGCTGGGAGGGTTTTAAGATGCTGAGTCTCAGGCTGCACCCCAGAGCAGCTGGGTGCAGTGAGCATGGGAGGGGATTGGGGACTGGGCGTGGTCGTCGTGCAAAGATCCCGCAGGTGGTTGTGGGGTGCAGCAGAAGTGTGGACTGCCACCAAACCCAGCATCGGATTTCAGCGCAGGCCAGAGGGACAGATCGTAGCCCAGGTCAGGGAGGCACCTCTGCACTTCTTGACCTTGAGTGTGCATCTGACTCTGTGGCCCTCGGCCAGGAGACTGTGAATCAGTAGGCCAGGGCAAGGCCCGGGAATCTGCGTCTTGAGCATGCCCCAGCTGCCACCCACCCCGAATGAATTCCCTCAACTTTGAGAAATGTGGACTGGTTCCTCTCTGACAGCCGATCCTGAGGACCGTTTTTCTATTGGAGAAGTTAAGATGCTAATGAAAGTTTAGGCCAGGTGCAGTGTCTCACGCCTGTAATCCCAGCACTTTGGGAAGCCAAGGCAGGCAGATCATGAGGCCAAGAGATCGAGACCAACCTGGCCAACATGGTGAAACCCCATCTCTACCTAAAATACAAAAAGTAGCTGGGCATGGTGGTGTGTACTTGTAGTCCCAGCTACTCAGGAGGCTGAGGCAAGAGAATTGCATGAACCCAGGAGGCAGAGATTGCAGTGAGCTGCGATCGTGCCGTTACACTCCAGTGTGGGCGACAGGGTGAGACTCTGTCTCAAAAAGAAGAGAAAAAAGTAAGCTTAACTTGAAGGTTTTATCATCCAGGAACTGAACTTGATGATGTCAGAAAGCAGCCCCTCCTGCCTCTGGGTGGTACCCAGCTGCTCTCTTCGTACCTAGAACAGTCCAGACCCCATCCTGTGTCCAGTGTACACCGCATGAAAGGCCCCTGCCCACCCCTCCCACCACACTCTGCCTGGCTCACTATATTCCAGCCACCCTGGCTGTCCGTCTCTCTCTTGGACATAATGATTGCACACCCACCCCAGGGCCTTTGCACAAGCCCTCCCCTCTCCCTGGGATGCTCTGTGCAGACATTCCCACAGCTGTGACTATTTCCTCTCATTCAGTCTTCCCTGAGCAGTTCTGAGCTCTAAAGTAACCCCCTCCACCCAGGCATCTAGCCTTGCGAGCGGGTTTTGTTTTCTTCCTAGCCGGCGCTACCGCATTTGTATATTTATTTATTTGCTCACTCAGCTCCATGGAGCCAAGGTCTTTATCTTGTTCCCTGCCGAATTTCCCTAATTCCTAATCTAGTGCCTGGCATATAATAGGTGCTTAAAAAAATACTTGTTCAACAAATGAATGAGTGCATGATGTTGAGTCTCTCTGGAGAGACCACGGAGGAATCTAGGTAGTGATGATTATTTCCTAGGGGTTGATGGGATTGACACCCCACCAGCCACGTCACCAGGCACTGCATGGCCGAGCCCCAGGCGGCTTGACCCATGAGCTGGAATCGCCGTCACTGATCAGAGCCCTTCTGTGCCTCCAGACTTCCAGCATCTGTAAGACGGCCGTGCACGCAGGAGTCATCAGTAACGAGAGCGGGGGCTACGTGGACGTGATGCCCGTGGATAAAAAGAAGACCTACGTGGGCTCCCTGAGGAACGGAGTTCAGTCTGACAGGTAGGACGGTGTTCTCCAAGCCCTGACACCCAAGGCCAGCTGCAAGTGTTCCCTCGGGGGGCCTGGGAAGAGGTCCAAAGTCTTCTTTTCTCTTTCTTTCAAAATAAGAATGTTTTTCCCTACTATCACATTTGGGATTAAGTTAAAGAAAAAAAAAAAATTCCCTATTACCAATGAACACTTTTGTAGAAAATTTGGAATCTGTAGGAACATCAGACGAGCCTGAAGATAAACAATCTCCCGTAACCCATCAGCTGGGAGAATTACTGTTAGACTTCTTGGTGCACATCCTTCCAGTTGTTTTTCTGTGTGTGTGTGTGTGTGGTGTGTGTGTGTGCACATGCGTGCTTTTTTTTTCCACAAAAAATTGGATGAAATGACAGTTACATACCCGTCATATAAAGCTACGTCATAATATAGTTACACATAATTATGTAAGATCAGGGAGGCCGGGCTCAATGGGTCATGCCTGTAATCCCAGCACTTTGGGAGGCCAAGGCGGGTGGATCACCTGAGGTCGGCAGTTCGAGACCAGCCTGACCAACATAGTGAAACCTCGACTCTACTAAAAACGGAAAAATTAGCTGGGTGTGGTGGTGCATGCCTGTAATCCCAGTTACTTGAGGGGCTGAGGCAGGAGAATTGCTTGAACCCGGGAGGCGGAGGTTGCAGTGAGATGAGACTGCGCCGTGGTACTCCAGCTGTGTGACAAGAAGAAAGCGCCATCTCAACAAAGGAAAAAAAAAGTCCCTAGAAGTGAAATTTCTGGGTGGGGCCTTTCCAGAGTGTCCTTCAAAAAGGGCCCCACCCTCGTTGGGGCTGCCAGTCCCTGCCTGGTCTCACGCCACTCATTCTTATAGAACAGCTCATGGCCTGGGAGCCCGAGACCCACGGCCAGTTCTGGGGTTCTCTAGAGCTTTACAGCTGCTAAGAAGGCACTGGCCCTCAGCCTCTGTTCACTGATCTGTAAAGTGGGGATGCTTGTCACATCCACCTGGGGGCAGATCCTGCTTGGGGGAGTGATGGGCAGCTCAGGCTGCCATGATAGAGGACCACAGACCAGGCAGGAGGCTTCGACAACAGGAATCCGGCTTCTCATAGCCCTGGAGACTGGAAGTCTGAGGTCAAGGTGCCGGCAGGGTTGGTGTCTCCGGAGGGCTCTCTCCTTGGCTTGCAGACGGCTGTCTTCTTCCCTGCGTCTTTAGGTGGTCTTCCCTGTGTGTGCTGGGCCCTAATCTCCCCTTCTAAGAACCCCAAATGTCTTGGATTAGGGCCTACCCTCAAGGCCTCATTTCACCTTGATTATCTCTGATTTTGTTTGGTTTTGTTTGAGACAGAGTTTTGCTCTTGTTGCCCAGGCTGGAGTGCAACGGTGTCATCTCTGCTCACTGCAGCCTCCGCCTCCTGGGTTCAAGCGATTCTCCTGGCTTAACCTCCCAAATAGCTGGGACTACTGGTGTGTGCCACTATGCCTGGATAATTTTTGTATTTTTAGTAGAAATGGGGTTTTGCTATGTTGGCCAGGCTGGTCTCGAACTCTTGACCTCAGGTGATCCGCCTGCCTTGGCCTCCCAAAGAGTTGGGATTACAGGCGTGAGCCACCGTACCCGGTCACTTTGAAGATCTCCAAATACATTCTGAGGTGCACTTGAGAGTTAGGACTTTAACATAGGGATTTTGAGAGCCCACAGGTGAGCTCATAACAGGGCAATGCTGAAGATTTCATATTTGAGGGACCCTCTTTAAAGAAGAAATGAAATCAAGGCTGTAACGAGCCCTGGGCCCTCAGATGCCCAAATCTTCCTGCCTCCTGGGACATGGCCCATGCTCCCACCACCAGCCTCCTGGGCTTGCCCTGTCTCTGAAGACACCGCAGCATCAGTTGTACCCAGATGATACCCATTCTTCCTGGGATCCCTGCCCGGTGACTCTGCCGTCGGCAGCCCTGAAGAGCCCCAGTAGACAGCGTCCATGTCTTCTCCTTTAGCACATGCAGTCTTTGTTTGGGAAAAGCTTAATGAAGGGAAATTCCACTGATTTAATGGGAGGGAAATGAAGCAGCTGATTAGGAGGAATTTCCCGGCCGGGCTGGAAAGAAGTCCCAGGGCATCAATTTACTGAGCTCTTTGTGCCCTCTTTAAGAGAAAACAGTCTTCCTGAGCAGCGCAGCCGGCTGGGTTTTGTTCCCTGTCGGGCTGATTCATGAGAACATCACGGCAGGGCCCTGTGGGCTTGGGGACAGGGGCCTCACTGTGGGGCCGCATTCGTGGGTGCTTGGGGAGGGCAGGGATGGAGAGAAGGCCCCCGAAGCAGCTCCTCTCCCGCTATCACCCAGGGTGTGGGGGGGCTATCGGTCTTCCTTCCTGTGACACCCACCCAAATCACCACTGTCACTGTCTTTGTAGATGCCTTTCAGGCATCCCTCCCAGGCACACATGTCACTGGTGCCTTCTGCACTCTAGAAAGGTTTTACTGATTTTCGGCAGCATTTCCAGAGTAAGGACTTGGCTTCTCTTCGTTCGTGGACTGTGTGCCCCTTCGTCCTGTGGACTGATGTCTGTGATAATGCTTGGATTCAGCTTTTCTGTGCCTCAGTTTCCTCACCTGTAATGGGGAAAACATATTACCTGCCCCCTGGGGTGGTGGGCAGGGCAGGAGGTCTCCAGGTGGGGTCCCCAGGCTGGCAATGTCCAAATCAACCCAGAGCCTGTTGGAAAAGCACATCCTCTGGCCATACCCAGCCCCGCTGCATCGGACTCTCTTCGAGGGTCCCAGCAGCCTGCATGTGAGCAGGTCCGCTGTTCTAAGAGTGACACGGACCTGGCAAACCTGACACTCACGTCCCACTCTTGGTCCAGCCTGGCATACAGGGAGAGTGCAGAGCCCGTTAGATCTGGAAATAGCAGCTCAGTAGTTTCTGATTCTCAGGATTTCTGGACACATAAAGGGATTTTCAGTCACCTGACCCTTGAGATTCTCAGCACTGAGTTGTCCAGTACAGTCGCCACCAGCCAGGGGTGCTCACTGAGACCTAAAATGGGCTTATCCTTTTTTTTTTCTAATTTTCTTTTCAGGAGTTAGGGAGGGGATGCGGTGGGAGAGGCACTGGGACAAAATGGGCTTATCCTGAGCCCATGAGGAGATGTGCGTGAGTGTGAAATACACACCGCATCTCCAAGATTTTCTACCCATGATTCTCATATTATTTTGCTGTTAAGAGTCGTTCAGCTGGGCGCAGTGGCTCACACCTGTAAACCCAGCACTTTGGGAGGCCGAGGTGGGTGGATCACCTGAGGTCAGGAGTTTGAGACCAGCCTGACCAACATGGTGAAACCCCATCTCTACTAAAAATACAAAAATTAGCCGAGCATGGTGGTACACACCTGTAATCCCGGCTACTTGGGAAGCTGAGGCAGGAAAATCGCTAGAACCCAGGAGGTGGAGGTTGCAGTGAGCCAAGATTGTGCCACTGCACTCCAGCCTGGGTGACAGAGCAAGACTCTATCTCGAAAACAAACTCTGTCTCAAAACAAACAAAAAAAGAGTCATTCGTTTACTGAATACTTATCGTGCACCTGTGCTGAGATCCAGGGACACAGATGGTTGAGTCCATAGAAGTTATAGCTCAGTAGGGAGTGAGCACTGCAGCCCCCCACAGACTGCTAGCTGGGAGAGCACGTGGCACCCACTGCACTGCCCCAATATTCTTGGACGCTGCTCTACCACTCCCCTGCGGGGTCACCTCGGTCAGGCAGTTTCCTCAAGCCTTGGCAGCTCCTCTGTCTGTTGAGTCGCCGCCGTGAGAATTACTTGAGAGCGTGTGTGCCAAGCCCTTGGCTAGTGGCTCACAGCAAGCATGATATAAAACCCGGTGGCACCTGTCGTCACAACCTCAAGATGCCATGGTTCCTTTCTCATCGGGTCAGATGGCTCTGTCCTAGGAAATGGTCTACATGAGTGAACGGCAAGGGTAAGGGGTTGGGGATCTCAAAGGAATTCGTTATTTCATCTCTGCCTCCATCCTTCCGATGCTCCGTCCACATAGGTTTCACGCACTTAGGGAGCACTGACGATGTCCCAGGCACCCAGGATCGCACGGGGAGCACAACAGCGGATCTGTCCCCTCGTGGGATTTGCCATCTATTGTGAGGACACAGTACAGAAACGATGCCAGTGGTGGGGCCCAGGGGTCAGTGTTGTGGAGGGACAGTTCAGGGAAGCATCGAGAGGGCCAGTCTTACCCCAGAGGGGACTCCTTGGTGACATGGCTCCCAAGAGAACCCTGTAGAGACAGCTGGGTGTGGCCATGCCCTGTCCTTTTCTTATCTTGCTGGGACCTCAGCCTTTGTCTCTACACAAAGCTCGGGGCTGGGAAATTTCCCAGGAGCTTGTTCCCAATAGAGTCTGTGGAAACCCAGCCTGGAGCCAGAGGCTGGCTGTGTCCCTGATGGCTGCTGGGCCCCAGAGGGGTCACAGGCAGTCCCAAGGGAGAGGCAGATGTTGTGTTACTGTGGCCAGATCACAGCAAACTGTTTTTTACATGTAGGGAGCCCTTCAATTACACAACCAACCAAACCTTCTGAACAAAATTCTCCACACACAGGGCCAGAAATCTGTTCTGCTTCATGGTGGTTTTGGTTTAGCAACGGTCCTCTTCTAGAGAGGACTTCCTGGAAATTTTGAAAGTCAGTCGTGCAGAAATGAGACAATGTAAGAGACCAGCACCTGTTTTCTCACCCCAGCCCGCCAGGGTAGCAAAGGAAAGAAAAGACATCAGGAAGAGCATTTCCCCAAGAATATTCAGACACCTTCGTCAGTATCAGGACGAAGGTGTCTGAATATTCTAGGGGAAATGCTGGACATCTGGTGAGTGCTAGTTCGTAATTTTTTCTTAGATCAGAACCATTTTTTAACACAGATTTTGCAAGAGATTGGGAAATACATCAACCATGACAGTGAGCATTCTTGGTCACTTGTGTTTTTAAAATGTCACCTTTATCCAAAGGTACATATGGGTGGACCTCCATCTGAATCACAAATTCATTCACCTAACATTTAGGGCAGCCCCTGTGGTAGGAGCTGGGGACACAGCAAGGAAGAGAAGAGAGAAAAATCTGTCCTCAGAGGGATGTAGTCTGCTGTGGCAAGTACAGCGGAGATGTGACGTGAGCACATATGAGATTCTAAAGTTTCTAGAAGCCAAAGGAAGAAGTGACAGAAGGGAAATCTTAGGACACATTTTACTTATCCCGCTGTATCCGTACTATTTCAATATGTAATCAATAGAAAATTATTATTAGTAATAAGAAATGTACATTCTTTTTTGGGTATAAAATCTTGGAGGTCTGGTGTGTGTTTCACACTACACACATCTCCATTTGGATGAGCCCATTTTGGGTCTCAGTGAGCGCCCACAGCTGGTGGCTACTGTGTTAGACAACTCAGCACTGAGAGTCTCCAGGGTCAGGTGACTGAAGATCTCGCTATGTGTCCAGAAATCCTGAGAAACAGAAACTATTGAGCTGTTATTTCCAGATCGGATGAGCTCTGCACTGTCCCCCAAGCCAGGCTGGACCAAGGCTGGGACGTGAGGTTCTCTGTGCTGTGCAGAGGAGCTGCTGATAGCAGACAGGCAGGTTCCTTTCCTGCACCCACATCCCAAACTTCTGCCAGCTCTGCACACATTAGCACATCTAATTCCCCAGCAGCCCTGCAAGGCAACACCTGTCGTTACCCCTGTTGCTTCCTTTGAGATGGAGTCTTGCTCTGTCTCCCAGGCTGGAACGCAATGGTGCAATCTCAGCTCACTGAGACCTCCTGGCCTCAAGTGATTCTCCTGCCTCAGCCTCCTGAGTAGCTGGGATTACAGGCACACACCACCACACCTGGCTAATTTCTGTATTTTTAGTAGACATGGGTTTCACCATGTTAGTCAAGCTAGTCTTGAACTCCTGACTTTGTGATCCACCCACCTCGGCCTCCCAAAGTGCTGGGATTACAGGCATGGCCCCTAAGGATGCCTGCCCCCCCACCCTTTTTTTTTTGGTATGTTTAGTAGAGATGGGGTTTTACCATGTTGGCCAGGCTGGTCTCGAATTCCTGAACTCAAGTGATTTGCCCACCTCAGCCTCCTAAAATGCTGGGATTACAGGTGTGAGCCACCGCACCTGGCCAGGGTTGGAATCTTTTAAAAAAAACATAGGTAGGTAGGTAGGTAGGTAGATGGATAGACAGACACACACAGACACACAGATAACATGCATGCGTGCACACACACACACACACACACACACACCGACAGTCCTAGACATTTAGGAGCATTCAACTTACGACTTTTCAACTTTATCATGGTGTGAGAGCCATACGTATTCAGCAAAAACCATACTTCAAATTTTGCATTTTGATTGAAATTCTTCGTACTAACTTCTTTGTAAAATAGGCCGGTGTTCGGTGATTTTGCCTAACTGTGGGTAAGGTCAGTGTCCTGGGCACACGGAGGACAGGCGAGGCTGAGCTGTGGTGTAGGTGAGGTGCATTCAGTGCATTTCTGGTGTGTATTTCTGCCTTCCGGTGAGTTTATCAGGGCACAACACGCTGTAAATTGGGAAGCGTCTGTGTCCAGTCATGTGGGTACAATCATCCACATAGAGACAGTTATGTACATGTAAGTAGTATTTCTTGATAATTCAAAAGAAATTACACTTTTTTTTTTTTTTTTTTTTTAGAGAGAGAGATGGAGTCTCTTTCTGTCGCCCAGGCTGGAGTGCAGTGGCATGATCTCGGCTCACTGCAACCTCCGCCTGCTGAGTTCAAGCAGTTCTCCTGCCTCAGCCTCCCAAGTAGCTGGGACTACAGGCGCATGCCACCATGCCCGGCTAATTTTTTTGTATTTTTAGTAGAGGCTGTGTTAGCCAGAATGGTCTCAATGTCCTGACCTCATGATCCTCCTGCCTTAGCCTGTCAAAGTGCTGAGATTACAGGCGTGAGTTACCATACCCGGGCTAGAAATGACACTTTTTAAAAGCCAGAGGACTAAGCAGTCAGGAGTTCCTCTTCTGCTGTCCTTTTAACACTGGGTTCAGGACTCCCCGGGGCAGCTTCCCTGTCTGCTCCTGGAACCAGAACCGGCCGTCCACTCTCCTTAACCCCGTCTGTGTCCAGTGATGCCAAAGTCAAGCTCTCCCTCTCCGGGTCACATTCAAGGCAACCAAGGGGAATGCAGCCCAGCGAGCCTGACCCTGGCTGCCCCCGTGTTTCCGGAGAGCTCTTTAGAGAGTCCCTGGATTGTTCCTGCCTCTTCACTCTGGCCTTTAAATGGGCTTTCTAGGCCAGGCATGGTACCTCATGTCTGTAATCCCAGCACATTGGGAGGCTGAGGTGGGAGAATCACATGAGGCCGGGAGTTCAAGACCAGCTTGGCCAACAGGGCAAAGAAACCCTGTATCTACTAAAAATACAAAACAAAACAAAAAAATTAGCCAGGCCTGGTGGCGCATACCTGTGGTCCCAGCTACTCAGGAGGCTGAGGCAGGAGAATTGCTTGAACTCAGGAAGTGGAGGCTGCAGAGTGGAGATCGCACCACTGCAGTCCAGCCTGGGCGACAGAGCGAAACTCTGTGCCCTGCCTGAGGGATTTTGAATACTCTTTATAAAAGTTGTTTACTGCTCTTTATGAAAGTTGTTTGACACACTTTATAAAAAGTGCAATGCTTTTTATGAAAATTACCCAGAAATACTGCAGCAATTTATACTGCTTTCAGGCATGTGTGGGAGTTACAAGCTAATCCAGAAAGAGAATCAGAGGGCAAGATTTGGAAGAGAAGGGCGGGAGGGGTGTTTTATAATTATCAAGCCACACTTCGTCTTCATCTGACACTTAAAACTATCGACTTCCCCAGCATACCTGGAGCTTAATAACTGCTTGAGGTTGGCCGGGCGCGGTGGCTCATGCCTGTAATCCCAGCACTTTGGTAGGCCGAGGTGGGCGGATCATCTGACGTCAGGAGTTTGAAACCAGCCTGACCAACCTGGAGAAACCCCATCTCTACTAAAAATACAAAATTAGCCGGGCATAATGGCGCACGCCTGTAATCCCAGCTACTCGGGAGGCTGAGGCAAGAGAATCAGTTGAACCTGGAAGGCAGAGGTTGTGGTGAGCCGAAATCACGCCATTGCACTCCAGCTGGGTAACAAGAGCGAAACTCCATATCAAAAAAAAAAAAAAACCCGCTCAAGGCGTGAACAACTGGGGACGCACCTGAACGTGGAGAATTTTTCTTGGCAGCCCAAACCCGTGGCGATTCTTACCTGTGGCAGTGGATGGCACCAATATTTGACAGTGCCAGTTGTTGCCCAGTGGCACCCTGGGTTGGTGTCAGCATACTGTTTGATATGTTAGGAAATACCTTCCCCGCTTGGCGGCACCGGCTCTTACTTCCAAGGTGGGCAGGTTGTTTAAAGGGGGTGCGTTAACACCCAGGTTGTCCAGGCAAGACATTGGGCTGGCAGTGTCCACATCTGGACAGCAGCCTGAATGGCTCCCTCGTCCCTGGATTGTTCAGGCCCTGAGAACATGAGAACCACTGCGCCATCCGTAGACTCTCCAGACCCGTAGTGAGTCAAGAGGGTCACAGACCCCTGGCAATCTTCCCCACGTGGCTGGCCCCCATGCAGAATAACCAAGTACCTTGTGGTCCTATTGGTCCTCCCAGGATATTGATTTGGGCAAAGCATCCAGTGAAATCTTACATGCCCCAAGGCCTGAGGAGGGCCCTGGGATCTGAGCTTTCCAGAAACCAGCAGGGCTGCCAGGGTCACCCCCGCCTCTGGGTGGTTACTCCGTCTCCTCCTCCTGGTCCAGAGCCTCCTGCGGCCGAGCGTTCTGCCCAAGCCTTGGCTCTTGGCGTTTCTTCACAGCTCCGTCTCTCCGAGTGCTCCCATCTGATACACGTTTCAAAAGTTCAATCCCAGGGTAGCCAAAAGCATGAAGCTGCCACAGAGAAAGGCTGAAAAACAACCAGACATTCCAAGCAGGCTGCCCTCGGGGGATTGCAGATCTGACCCAGCAGTCTGAGAGGGCCGGGGTCACCTGGCGAGCCTGGCAGTTTCCAGTCTGGGGGTTCTCTCTTTTTTTTTTTTTTTTTTTTTTGAGATGGAGTCTCGCTCTGTTGTCCTGGCTGGAGTGCAGTGGCATGGTCTTGGTTCACTGCAATCTCCGCCTCCCAGGTTCAAGTGATTCTCCTGCCTCAGTCTCCCAAGTAGCTGGGACTACAAGTGTGTGCCACCACACTCGGCTAATTTTTTTGTATTTTTAGTAGAGACAGGGTTTCACCATGTTGGCCAGGCTGGTCTCGAACTCCTGACCTCGTGCTCCACCCGCCTCGGCCTCCCAAAGTGCTGGAATTACAGGCGTGAGCCACTGCACCCGGCCTGGGGACTCTCTTTGTTTGGAGTAGGGCTCCTAAAGGAAATGCTGCCTGTAAATCATAAGTAGGCTGTAAATCTTACGCTCAGACGCCTTCATCATGAGCAAAAGGCAAACTAAAATGATATCTGGATGCCACTCCTTACCTTCCATTGGTGAAGAACCAAAAGCGACACATCACAAGGTGCTGAGTCGGGGGCAGTGGGCATCACACAGCCCTGTTGTCATTGTCTCGGGAGCCGGCTGGTGTTATGTTTATGCAGGCCAGGTTGGCAGCTGTCACCATGCAAATGCATGTCCTTTGGTCTGGCAATTCCACTCCTAGGAGCTCACTCTTAGATACTCTCACACAAATGCAGAAAGTCCCATGGACAACGATGATATTGTTAACAAAGGTAAAACATTAGAAAACACGGGCTCAGTGGCTCATGCCTGTAATCCATTCTGGGAGGCTGAGACGGAAGGATTGCTTGAGCCCAGGAATTCAAGACCAGCCTGGACAGCAACATGGTGAAATCGCATCTCTAAAAAATATAAAAATTAGAAACAGATTTGTATATATATATATCTATATATATAAATTAACCCAGCACGGTGGTATGCACCTGTGGTTCTAGCTACTCAGGAGACTGAGGTGGGAGGATCACTTGAGCCCAGGAGGTTGTGGCTGCAGTGAGTTGTGATGGCATCACTATACCAAAAAAAAAAAAAAAAAAAAAAAAATTAGAACTAAGTGTCCACCAATAGGGGCCCAGTTAAATATAATACGTTACTACAGTGGAATGCTATGCAGCTGATAAAATGAATGAGTTATTTCTGTATGGAAAAGCAGCAAATCCCAAGATACATTATTAAGCTAAAAAAGCAAAGTGCAGAGTGATATGTCTTTAGTAGTACGTACATAATATTTCTGTGAAAAAATGGGTGAGGGAAAAAATATAGTAATTGTCTGCATCTGTACAAGATGGCTTTGGGGAGGAGAACTTGGTGCAGAAAGACAGACTTGAGAGGACGAGTGTTTTTTGCCTTTAAAATCTAGACTAATATGCAAGAATGGTGTCTTTTAAACTAAAAGGCACAGCTATGATCAATCTTCGTTTTTGTTTTTTTTCCTTTTAACCAAACTGCCTTCGGCAAATGGGCATTAGATCAGTCTTTTCCAGTGAATTCTGGTGTGGAAGGAACACTCCTGTCTGCAGTTTTTTTTTTGACACAATGTCTCACTGTGTTGCCCAGGCTGGGGTGCAATGGCACGATCTTGGCTAATTGCAGTCTCTACCTCCTGGGTTCAAATGATTCTCCTGCCTCAGCCTCCCAAGTAACTGGGATTAAAGGAACCTGCCACCACACCCGGCTAATTTTTTTTTTTGTATTTTTAGTAGAGACGGGGTTTCACCATGTTAACCAGGCTGATCTTGAACTCCTGACCTCAAGTGATCTCCCCACCTCAGCCTCTCAAAGTGCTGGGATTACAGGGGTGAGCCACCGCGCCCGGCTCTGGTTGCACTTTGTGAACAGCGCTTTGGGGTCTAGAAGGCACCATGCTGTCTTTTAGAACAGAATTCCTACAAATGTGAGTTTGCAAGATCTAATTGGCTTTTATTAGCAATTTGTGTATCAGGCAACATCCCGTCTACAGAATAGAAAGGTGCTCCCATGAGTCAGCAAAAGGCTACAGAGACTAGAAACGGGGAAATTCCGACGTGTCGCCTCGGTTACTCTCCTTGTAGGATGAGAGTGTGGGGAGCACACTACCCTGCCGGCTCAGAGGGACTGCGGCCCTTTTGATTGGTTGTTGCTGCTGTACGTCTCCTATTTTTTGGAAAACTGGCTCGTTTCTTCTTTTTTGCGACAATGTCTCACTCTGTTGCCCAGGCTGGAGTGCAGTGGTGTGATCTCGGCTCACTGTAACGTCCACCTTCTAGGTTCAAGCAATTCTCCTGCCTCAGCCTCCTAAGTAGCTGGGATTACAGGCACCTGCTACCACGCCCAGCAGGAGAATCGCTGGAAGCTGGGAGGCAGGGGTTGCTGTGAGCTCACGCTGTTGTACTCTAGCCTGGGTGACAGAGTGAGACTCTGTCTCAACAAAAGAAAAAAAAAAAAAAAAAAGACAACATGATTGGAAGTCCAGAAATAAACCATCACACTTCTAGTCCATTGATTTCTATGAGTGCCAAGACCATTCAGTGGGCAAATAATAGTTTCTCAACAAATAGTGCAAAGGCAATTAGATGTTTACATGTAAAACCGTGATGTTAGATCTTTGCCTCATACCGTATATAAAAAATTAACTCAAATTGATCAAAGGCTAAAATATAAGAGCTAAAAATTACAGAAGTCTTAGAAGAAAACAAGTATAAATCCTTCATGACCTTGAGTTAAGCAAGGTTTGTTAAATATAATGCCAAAAGCACAATCTAGAAATGAAAACAAATTGATAAATTGAATTCTATCAAAGTTTAAAACTTTTGGACTTTAAAGACACCATTAGGCAACACCCGTAATCTCAGCACTTTAGGAGGCTGAGGCAGGAGGATCACTTGGGCCCAGAAGTTTGAGACCAGCCTGGGCAACATTGTGTATAGACTCCATTGGAACAAAAAATAAATCAATCAGGCATGGTGACATGTTACTCAGGAGGCTGAGGAGGGAGGATCGCTTGAGCCCAGGAGGTTAAGGCCGATGTGAGCCATGATTGTGTCACTGCACTGAGGCCTGGGTGACAGAGAGACCTTGTGTCTAAAATCGTTTTTAAAAATTATCTAACACTGGTTTGTGGAGGTGACTGCATAACCCTATAAAATCTCTAAAAACCATTAAATTGTACACTTAGAAAAGATGAATTTCCGTGCTGTGTCCTAGTTAATAAAGCTGGTTTGGTTTTTTGCTGTTGCTGTTTTGGAAACAGAGCCTCACTCTCTTGTCCAGGTAGGAGTGCAGTGGCAAGATCTTGGCTCACTGCAAACTCCACGTCCCGGGTTCAAGTGATTCTCTTGCCTCAGCCTGCAAGTATAGCTGGAATTAGAGATGTGCACCATCATACCTGGTTAATTTTTTGGAGAGACAGGGTTTTGCCATGTTGACCAGGCTGCTCTCAAACTCCAGACCTCAAATGATCCACCTGCCTTGGCCTCCCAAAGTTGGAATTACAGGCATGAGCCACCACACCTGACCAATAAAGCTTTTTTTAAAAATCCGTTTGGTTATCTGGAGGATTTAACTCCTCTGTGAGGGGGCAGTTTTCAGTGGCTGCGGGACCCTGGTAAGTGACTTGATTTCCTGGTGTCTCCGTTTCCTCCCCTGTGAAGGAGGAATAACACCTCCCTCAGGAGGAAGGCAAGAGGCAGTGAAGGCAGCCGGCTTATGCAGTAATGCTGACATAGCAGCTGCTAATCTGCCCCAGACGCCACTGTTCGGGTCAACAGGTGGTAGTGAAGCCAGGCAGAGGTCTGGGAGGGTGAGTCCAGTCCAGACAGACCGGGGCCAGCAAATCCCTGAGTTAAAAGGAAATGACCTAGAATCAGACAGATGCTCTGACCTAGAATCAGACGGTTGCTCGTTTGCAAAGAAAATGGGATTTGCCAGCTGTTCTCAGCTCAAGGCATGCTCTGTTTCTGGCGGCTTTGGGACAGTGTCCCTTGGCCATGGCTCCTCCACTGTGGGAGTGAGCAGGGGGCACCCCCGTCTCCCTGCCCAGCCACAGTCCCTGCAGGAGGCCCTCCGGATCTCTCATTAATGGGCTGTCTTTCTTCTTTGTCAGCCTGAAGACTCCTCGAAATGAAAAGGCCTTCCGGATCTTTGCTGTGAGGCAGTGAATTTCCAGCACGGGAGAAGGGGCATCTTCAAGAGGGCTTTGGGGTTTTGCTTTTACTTTTATTTTGTCATTGCGGGGAGGGGTATATGGAGAGTCAGGAAAGTCCCTTTGACTGGTGTTCAGTGTCCATCACTCTGTGGCCTTTTGGTGAGGTGACAGCTCATCCCCACACTGAAGCAGCAGCATCCCGGGGTGCTCAGCCAGACCCCTGGTGCCCAATCCTGCTGGGGCCCCGGGGTCTCCATCTGGGTGCCCTCTCTCCTTTAGACACCTGACCCGTCTCTTAAAGGGGACAGTTGCCAAAATATTACTTGCTATGTGTTCTTCCGTTGGTGGGGAAAGTTGATTTCAACCCCCTCCATCCCCCGCAAAGAGAGCAAACCTTCTGAGCTCACAACTGTGAAGCATTCATGCTGTCAAAAGAGGCCTTTCAAGGAAGTGCCGGTGAGTTTCAGGAATGAAGTAGAAGGTAGTTATTTAAAAATAAAAAACACAGTCCGTCCCTACTAACAGAGGAAAATGATTTTAATGTTTGCTGGTCAGACAGACAAATGGGGCGGAACAAGAGGACTGGGGGTGCGAGAGACCCCGGCTCCGCCCTGGCACGTGTCCTTGCTGGTGACCTGCCGTGGGTCCCGTTCAGTGGCCGCATGCAGGCCGGCTCTATACACAGCAGTGCTGGTTTCTGTAGAGTTCAGCAGTAACTTCAAGCGATATATCTTGTCTTTGTCAGGCCCCTTGTCTTTGTGGCCCCCCTGTTTCTGCCGTGACCTTTGGTCCCATTGAGGACTAAAAATTAGGAAATTAGGACCCTTTCTTTCTTTTTTTTTTCTAGGCATAGTGTCGCTCTTGTTGCCCAGGCTGGAGTGCAATGGCATGATCTTGGCTCACTGCAACCTCCGCCTCCCGGGGTCAAGCAATTCTCCTGCCTCAGCCTCCTGAGTAGCTGAGATTACAGGCATGCACCACCATGCCTAGCTAATTTTTTGTATTTTTAGTAGAGATGGGGTTTCTCCTTGTTGGTCAGGGTGGTCTTGAACTCCCGACGTCAGGTGATCCGCCCATCTCAGCCTCCCAAAGTGTTGGGATTACAGGCATGAGCCACCGCACCCAGCCAGGACCCTTTCTTTACACTCTACCCATTGTGGCTCCCGCCCTGCCTCAGACTGGTTTACGTGTCCTGGTTCACACCCAGGACTTTGCTTTGCAGGCGATCCTGTTTGAAGCCCCCTTCTTAACTCCGGGTCTCGTAAGGTTCCACTGAGATGTCTGATTACAACCAAAGAAGGGCTGCTCTCTGCTGCTTTTTAAAAATGACAGCTAAATGTGCAGATTCCCTACACACCCAGTGACCTATTTTTTCAGTCATGGGAGGAATGGAGTCGTCGGTACATTCCTCACCGACGTTAGCAGCTCAGTTTGTGGTTATGAAACCATCCTGTGGCCTCATGACAGCGAGAGATGGGAGTACACTAGAAGGCTCACTCTTCCTGTTTTTGTGAAAGGACGCTTGCCAACGTTCCCGCGGCTCCGAGGACTGCAGCATGCCCTGGCTCCCTCACTCTATAAAAGTGCCTCATGAACCCAGACCAAAAGCCCGCAGTGAAATGAAATACCCTCTTGTAAATAGCCTTTCTTTGCAGAAGGTGAAAATTCCACTCTCTACCACCAGGCCAGCCAATAGATCACTTTGGCGAATGCTAGTTTCAAATTTGATTCAAAATATTTCTTAGACAAAAGGACTAGCAGAAGATACTGCAGGCTGGACAGGAAACTCCGCCTGGGCACGCCTTCTTTCTTTGATTGCCTTCCTAATAAATGCAGAATCTGAAGGTAAATAGCTTAAAAAAAAAAAACCCTTTAGGAAGTTGGTAAAAAGCAGTTCGGCTCTTAGCTTGACTGAGCTAAACTTCGCAGGACTGTGTTTGTGCTTTGTGCGTCGTAGGGTGGTCGTAATTCGTAGGTATTGACTCTTCAGCCCCACATGTCGGAGAGGAATTCAGTCAGCCTGTCAGGTTGTGTGTCCAGTTACCACCAAACATCTGGGAAACTTCTGGGTGCTCAGTGTTCTGCTGCCAGACTTCGGTGGCTGTGGCTGTGTTTGCGAGGTAAATCAGGTCGCCCTGTGGGGTTTGCAGAATCAGTGAAGTGTTCAGGACAACCCCCGTGGGCTCGCTTCCGAAGCATCTCACCCAAGGGAGACTCGAAATTTCCAGTGTGAGTTGATCCCATCATTTAAAAGTAAAGTCCCGGGTTCCGTAACACCTCCTTCACTGCTAGGAGGCTAGCAGGATAGAAGGTCCTTGCCCAGAGCAGGACCTGGCTGTCTTTTTTTTTTTTTTTTTCTGAGACCAAGTCTCATTCCATTGCCCAGGCTGGAGTGCAGCGGTGTGATCTCAGCTCACTGCAACCTCCACCTGCCGGGTGCAAGCCATTCTCCTGCCTCAGCCTCCCAAGTAACTGGGACTACAGGCGTGAGCCACCATGCCCGGCTGATTTTTCTATTTTTAGTAGAGATGGGGTGTCGCCATGTTGGCTAGGCTGGTCTCCAACTCCTGACCTCAGGTGATCCACCCACCTCAGCCTCCCGGAGTGCTGGGATTACAGGCGTGAGCCACCATGCCCCGCCATGAACCTCTCTGTTTTTATCATCCTCACAAACATCGTGAAACTGGAACATTTGTCTTCAGAAAATGGAAGCGAGACTACAGATTAGAAGCCGTGTCCCTAGCACCACCTCTCCGGTGTGTGACACAGAGCCCCTCACGCCATATCAGCACTTACCCCATGTTTAACAACGTCTTGCACCCCGCCAGCGGCGTTCCTGGCTCTCCTGCCCCCAGAATGAACATTTCGGCCTCTGTAGGAGTTTTGCGCAACCGTGTCGCAAAGCGTGTGCTGGTGTCTCATTTTGTCTGTAGGCTTCCTCAGCCCGCAGTTTGTGTGTGTGCTTTTTTCTATGAAAAATGACGTATTTTGCTACTTCCTGTGTACAGAGTTTTATTGTAAATGTTTTTTGGGCTTTGCGTGAACAGGGGCCGTGTTGTTGCAGCTGTTTCAGTAAAACTGGTTGATTTCTAAAATGTTTCCGTAACATATCTTTTAAGAACAAATCTGAACAATTTGTGAAATAAAACGTTTAAAACCATCTTTCAGGCTCTGGGCTGTTTTGTGTTCACTGCCTCTGCTAGGCTGTGTCGTGTACGCAGAGATGCTGACAGCCGGGGCTGCTGGAGACCTCCACCCCCTCCGCGGGAAGGAGGGAGCAGCTTGCCAAAATGCACGTTCAGGTTCAGCAAGGCTGGGGTGGGGCTCCCTCCGCCTCCCGGGCTCAAGCAATTCTCCTGCCTCGGCCTCCCGAGTAGCTGGGACGACAGACATGCGCCACCACGCCTGGCTAATTTTTGTATTTTTTGTAGAGATAAGGTTTCCCCATATTGCCCAGACTGCTCTCAAATTCGTGGACTCAAGTGGTCCTCCTGCCTCGGCCTCCCAAAGTGCTGGGATTACAGGCGTGAGCCAGCCTGTGTATTTCAAGGCAGGGCCTTTAAGAAGGTAATTCAGGTTAAAGGGTCCTAAGGGTGCGGCCCTGACCCGTTATGACCCATGTCCTTAGAGAGAGAGAGAGAGAGGCGTCAGCAGCGTCACAGTCCCTGGCTGTGAGTTTCTCACAAGGTTTGGTGATGCCAGTTGCCAGAGCACACTCTGAGTGGTGGCGGGCTAAGGCCATTCTATCACTGTCTAAGCTCCGGCTGCCCTAGCTATGCCCTACCGTAGACTGGGTGACTTAACCTGCAGACGTGTCTTCCTCACAGTTCCAGAGGCTGGAAGTCCAGGACCAGGGTGCCAGCAGGGTGGGTCCCCTCTGTGGCCGCTCTCTGGTTTGCAGGTGGCTGCCCCCTCGTGCAGCCTTTCCTCTGAGCACATATACTCCTGGTGCCTCTCTCTCTCTCTCTCAAGGACGCTGGTCATATTGGGTCAGGGCCCCACCTTTAGGACCCATTTAACCTCAGTTACCTCCTTAAAGGCCCTACCTTGGAATACACAGGCTGGCTCACGCCTGTAATCCCAGCACTTTGGGAGGCGGAGGCAGGAGGACCACTTGAGTCCACAAATTTGAGAGCAGTCTGGGCAATATGGGGAAACCTTATCTCTACAAAAAATATAAAAATTAGCCAGGCGTGGCAGTGCACATCTACAATCTCAGCTACTCGGGAGGCTGAGGCAGGAGAATCGCTTAGCCCGGGAGGCAGAGGTTGCCTAGAGCCAAGATGGCACCACTGCACTCCAGCCTGGGCAACAGAGCAAGACTCTGCCGCCACCCCCCCCCACACACACACACGCGAAATGCAGTCATCTTGGGGGTTAGGGCTTGTTTTGTGTGGTAACAATAAGGAAATGATCAAAGTATGATTTCACAAATCACACAGTTTATTGCTACACAAAGATTTTTTTTTTTTGAGACGGAGTTTCGCTCTTGTTACCCAGGCTGAAGTGCAATGGCCCAATCTCAGCTCACTCTAATTTCTGCCACCCAGGCTCAAGATATTCTCCTGTCTCAGCCTCCCAAGTAGCTGGGATTATAGGCACCCACCCCCATGCCTGGCTGATTTTATGTTTTTAGTAGAGACGGGGTTTCATCATATTGGCCAGGTTGGTCTCAAACGCCTGACCTCAGATGATCCACCTGCCTCGTCCTCCCAAAGTGCTGGGATGACAGGTGTGAGCCACCGGGCCCAGACTCACACAAAGATTTTTTTCCTGTAGGTTCCCAGAGCTTAAACAGGGAGAGAATGACAGCAAACTTCACAAAGAATACACTCGACAGGCAAAGTCCTTGAACCCCATGGTGAATTAGTTCCAGAACGAGCAAAGTCTAGCTGCTCAGTTAGCATGGCAACAGTCCTCAGTGTGAGGTGCAGCCTTCTGCCAGCTGTTCTTGGGAGCGCTGAAAGGTCCCCGGTCCCTGGAAAGCAGTGCCAGCATTGGCCAGAAGCTTCTGAGAGTAGCTCCAAGGTTGGCAGGGTGACCTGTCACAGCTGGAGCTTCTGGCCTTGGGAAAAAGAGCCGAGGGTGCAGCCAGAGCTCCCAAGGGTCCGTCACACTCGCAGGCCTGCCTGTGTTTGGAAGTGCAGTCGTGAGGGTCAGGAGCTCACAGACAGGGCGCGATAAGGAGTAAGATCACATTCTCCAAGGAAGAAGGGGCACAACGGGTTCTTAGTGCAGCAGAGTGTGTCACTCACGTAGCAACCTGTGGAAGTGCCTGGAATCATTTCAAAGCCATATGGGCCAGATGCAGTGAGAGGTTCGTGTCTGTAATCCCAGCACTTTGGGAGGCCAAGGTGGACAGATCACTTGAGGTCAGGAGTTCGAGACCAGCCTGGCCAACATAGTGAAACCCCGTCTCTACTAAAAATACAAAAACTAGCCGGGGATGGTGGCCCATGCCTGTAATCCCAGCTACTCAGGAGGCTGAGGCAGGAGAATCACTTGAACCCAGGAGGTGGAAGTTGCGGTGAGCCGAGATCAAGCCATTGCACTCCAGCCTGGGTGATACAGGTGAGACACCATCTCAAAAAGAAATAAATAAATAAAGCTCTATGGGTTCGGGGTGGGAAATTTAGTTCATAACAGTCACCTTCTTCCCAGGCATCAGTCCAAAGGCAGCCCCTTTCCACCCTAGCACAGTCACATCTCCCCGAGTGCCTCAGTGCGCCGAAGCCCCAGAGGAATTTGGGGCGTGCAGTGAATGCGGCTGCCTGCGTCCAGGCTCTCGAGTGCGGCCCTTTTCCATGTGTGATGGGGATAGCTTTCCTCTTTAATAAATACCAGGCCTTTACCATGTGGATTTTAAATGTTGAGTAAGTTCAGATTGTGCAGGTCAATTGCGAAGATCCGCAAGATTGGATAATAGTGGCTGATGTTTGCAAAATACTTCCAGCTCTGCCCGCAGCGTCCTCTGCGCGTGGCATTTGCCCTGCTACATGCAGGTTGTTACTGCTCCGAACATCGTTATTTTGACCAATGTGCTTGGCGTTCCCTGCGTTGTCTTCTCCTCTTAAGACTGTCAGCCATTGCTGTCCTGGCTCCTACCCCAGGAAAGGGAGGCCACAGCCGAACAGAGGGAACAAATGGGTCAATGTCGGCTTTCGAGTTTCTACACTGACTTCTGGTTTGTCTGTTTGTTTGCTTAGAGACAGGCTTGCTCTGTCACTCAGGCTGGAGGGCAGTGGTGTAAGCATTTAGGCTCGCTGCAATCTCTGCCTCCCAGTCTCAAGCAATTCTCCCACCTCAGCCGCCCAAGTAGCTGGGACCACAGGTGCATGCCTTCACCCCCGGATGATCTTTGTATTTTTTGTGGAGGTGGGGTTTCGCCATGTTGCCCAGGCTGGTCTTGAACTTCTGGACTCAAGTCATCCTCCCATCACAGCTCCTCAAAGTGCTGGGATTGCAGGTGCAAGCCACCACACCCTGCCTATTTGTTTCTTCACTTTTTAATTTGGATGCAGTTTCAGACTGGCAGAAAAGTGGCGGGAACAGTACAAAGAATCTCCATACCCCTTTCATTCAGACTCCCACGCGTTAGTATTGCGCTGCATTGCGCATTTTCTTCCTCTGTCTCATTTCTAAATTATCTAAGAGAGAATTGTAGGCATCACACTCCTTTTATCGCAATACTTTGAGCGTATATTTCCTCAGAATGAGGACATTCTCTTACATAGCCATGATATAATTTTCTAAATCAGGAAATTAACATTGGTGCGCTATATCATCTAACTGACAGACTGTTCAGGTTTTGCCAGTTGTCTCAGTAAGGTCCTTTACGGCAAAAGAAAATCTCAGGTCATGAGGTGCATTCCGTTTTCATGTTTTCTTTTCGTTTTTTTGGTTTTGGGTTGGTTTGTTTGTTTTTTGTTTTTGAGACAGGGTCTTAATCTGGTGTTGTCCAGGCTGGAGTGCAGCGGCGCAGCCAGGGCTCACTGCAGCCTCAACCTCCTGAGCTCAAGTGATCCTCCCACCTCAGCCTCCGGAGTAGCTGGGACCACGGGTGTGTGCCACCATGCCCGGCTAATTTTTGTTTTCTTTTTGGTTTCATTTTTTTGTAGAGGTGGGGTTTTGCTATGTTGCTCAGGCTGATCTCAACTCCTGAGCTCCACTCATCCTTCCCCCTCGGCCTCCCAGAGCCCTGGGATTACAGATGTGAGCCACCGGCGGGAAGCTTTAGAGTCTTTTCAGTGTCCTTGCGTCTGCAGTTGCTCCTTAGTTTATCTTTGCCTTTTTTTTTTTTCTTTTCTTTTTTTTTTTTGAGACAGGGTCTTCCTCTCTTGCTCAGGCTGGAGTGCAGTGGCATGATCTTGGCTCACTGCAACCTCCGCCTCCTGGGTTCAAGTGATTCTCCTGCCTCAGCCTCCTGAGTAGCTGGGATTACAGGCGTGAGCCACTGTGCCTGGCTTCCGTTTTTTTTAAAACTAAGTCATTATCTTCTGGAGAGGTATATTGAGACTTTGTAAATAGCCTATTCCCCATAAAAACTTCACCCACTAGTTTTTGCCTCTGTTGATGATTCTTGCCTGAGACAAGTGTTTTCTGATGGTTGCCAAAGGTGAACTTTCTAACTCCACTGCTGTTTCCACATTTATTAGTTGGCCTTGTACAGTAAGAAAGAGGTTTCCCCTCTCCATTTATTTATTTATTTATTCAAATGCACACATGCATATGTGTGTGTATACTGATATTTATGTATATATTATATAATTGATATATATCATTTTATACTTATATCATGTCATATAGATATACAATCTATATCTAGATATGGATTTTATGTATATATGAGATATAGATATACATATGATACATCATTGATCTGTAATGTACACACACATGCATATATACACATATATACATTGGCATGGACCCGTGAATTCTTATTTTGTGCAGTGGATTAAAATGCTTTCCTATCAGTTTTACTTGGATGCTCAAACTGTCCCAGATTTGGAGAGGGGAACTCCGTCCAGCTGGCTCCATTTCCTTCCAGCTCGGCCCCACAGTTCGAGGACTTCCTGATATTCTGGCACAACAAGATGTTCCTGGCTCATCTTGTACTTCCCCTGCCCAGCCCTGGAATCAGCCATTTCTCCAAGGAGCCCTGGTTCCCTGGTTCCTTCTGGTGGAGAATGGTGTCTAAATAGGCAGGAAAAAAAAAAAAAAAAAAAAAAAAACCACTCTGGCAGAGAAAACAGGTTGAGAAAAGAGATGCTTGTATCTCAAAAACAACAGACAGATTTGGGGAGAGTCTGATTTGGGGAGAGTCTGGTTCCTTACCCCATCCAGATCTGATGATGGAGAGCAAAAGCCTAAACCCAGATGCTGGCAATGGTCTGAGGGGCTCCCCAGTCCTATGAGACAGGGCCCCCTCCCCCTGTAGAAGCTTCGAGTATCTGATGCTTGCTTTCCCAGACTCCCTTGCAGCTTGAGCACCATGTCCAAGGAGTGGGGTCCAGAGAGCTCGGAGGGGAGCAGTGGGGGCTTCAGGAGCAGCATGTGGAAATGCCAAATTTAGGCAAAATAAAATAACAATAAAATATGGCATGGGACACACTTAGCCCCAAAACCGACTTATTGCTTATCCGCAGTTCCCGTTGAACGGGCCTGCTGTTAATATGGCACCCCCGGTGTGGGTCTAACCAGAGAGTCCGGGCTCCACCCCAGGGGGCTGCAGAGAGCCACGGCCCTGCCACCAGGCCAGTGGGTCCCCTCAAACAGCTCTGCAGCAGGACCTGGGAGCCATTCCTGGCTACACAGCTTCCCCACCTGGTCCTCCAGCTCTCCCTGAGATTTTGTGGGATCTTCAAGGTCCTTTTAACAGATCCTTTATCTGCTTAAATGAACTCAAGTTTCTGGAAAGGGTCACCTGCTCCACGTCTCACAGAGCCAAATCCAGCTGAGGAATAAGGAGAAAGTCTCAGGTCAGTTGTGGAAAATCCAAGAGTAGAAGGGTCTTATTTCACACTTCCACTCAGAACTTGCATTATTCCCTACGCTCCAAGCTGAAGCACCCTTGGAAGAGGGGACTGGAAGGAAGTCCAGGGCAGAGCAAGCCTGAAGCTGCCCAGTGAGGCAGCAATGTTCTGGCTTGGTGTAGGAGAGCAGGCGGAGGCTCCTGTGTCCCCAAAAGAGAGACCCAGGAGAACCTGAAGATCTCCTCACAGGGAAAGGGCATGGATGGGAGACCCAGCCCTTTCAGCAGATGCCACCACAGAGAACACAGCCATGATACCTTGTAGCTGGTGCTATCCTGAACAAATGGTACCCATAATCTCAGAGCTCCCTGAAGACCAGGAACGCTACATGCACCCTGATCCCAATTATGCATCCATCCATCCATCCATCCATTTTCCAGCTATCCCATCCATCCATCTCTTCTCCAACCATCCATTCATCCATTCATTCAGCCATCTATTCATCCATCTATCCTTCCACCCATCCATCCATCCATCATCCCTATGCATTCTTCCATCATCCCCATCCATCCATCCTTTCTCCAACCATCCATCCATCCATTCATTCAACCATCTATATATTCATTCATCTTTCCTTCCATCCATTCCTCCATCATCCCCACCCATCCTCTGTCCATCTGTCCATCTAATTGACATTTATTGATGACCTATTGCATTCCAGGCGCCGTCCTAGTTCCTAGACATACCACAAATGAAAAGAAAGCAGACACAAATGTGTGTGCTCACACATGGAGCTTACATCCTCCCCCACATGGGGGAGGCAGGCAGTAAACAAGAGGACAGGTTGTACTTATCCTGTGTCAGGCGGTGGTGGGAAGGGTAGTGGGGGAAAAGAACCCAGGAAAGGGACTGGGGGAGGCGGGGAGGGCACCAGTGCAGAGGGTGTGGCTATTTAAATAAGATGACCGGGGAAGACCTCACTGCTAAGAAGGGGATGGCTGAAAAGGGGCAAGGTGGAGGCGGGGTAGGAGCTCACAGGAGTCCATGAGGAGAGCTCTGACGGAGAAAACAGTGAGCCTCGTGAGCCTCAAGCTGCTGAGATGGGGGTGCCTTGGCCAGGGGCTCGGGGGAAGCCAGCGTGGAAGGACAGAGTGGCTGAGGGAGAGGGAGAAATGGTGGCCAGGTCAGAGACGGCTGTTTGTCCAGCTGTGGGAGGGACTTAGGCCTCAAGTCTAGGAAGCCGGGAGCTGTGGGTGGGGTGGGCTCTGAGATGAGAGGGAGAGGCTCTGACTTCTTCTCTTTTTCTTTTTTTGAGACAGAGTCTTGGTCTGTCACCCAGGCTAGACTGCAGTGGCATGATCTTGGCTCACTGCAACCTCTGTCTCCCGCATTCAAGCGATTCTCCTGCCTCAGCCTCCTGAGTAGCTGGGCTTATAAGCACGTGCCATCACACACGGCTAATTTTTGTATTTTTAGTAGAGATGGGATTTTGCCATGTTGGCCAAGCTGGTCTCAAACTCCTGACCTCATGATCCACCCTCCCCGGACTCCCAAAGTGCTGGGATTACAGGCATGAGTCACCACACCTGGCCGAGAGGCTCTGACTTCTGTTTTTAAAGAATATTAAATGCCAGCCCAAGGAGAAGGTAGAAGGAGAGCATTCTGAATTAACTGACTTAAACCTGAAATAGTAGGAAAACCAGGATGCATCTGCTTGAATGAGGCGATAAAGCTTTATTCCACCAAGTTGGTTGGCGATGGGGGAGGAGGTCAAGTTTCATTATGGAAAAATAAATTTGTGGTCAGATGCAATGGCACAAGCCCGTAATCCCAGCACTTTGGGAGGCCAAGGCGGGTGGATCACCTGAGGTCAGGAGTTCGAGACCAGCCTGGGCAACATGGTGAAACCTCGTCTGTACTAAAAATACAAGAATTAGCCAGAAGTGGTGGCACGTACCTGCAATCCCAGCTACTTGGGAGGCTGAGGCAGGAGAATTGCTTGAGCCGAGGAAGCAGAGGTTGCAGTGAGCAGAAATCTTGCCACTGCACTCCAGCCTGGGTGACAGCAAGACTTGGTCTCAAAAGAAAAAAAAGAAACCACGCTTCTTTCTTCTCCAGCCATTCAATACTGGATGAGATTGCAGGTAAACACCCGATTCGAGCCACGCCGCCCCTCACCTCCATTCTCTCCTGGACTCACTCCAGGAAGGTCCTGCATGCGATCTGGCCCGGCTGTCTGCTCTTTATTGAGTTGAGCCTGCTAAAATATTATAACTTGTCTTCACAACAACCCCATGACATAAGAACATTATTGCAGCCATTTTTCAAATGAGAAAACTGAGGCTTGACTTAAATCATTTGGCTCAGATAAAGCAGTTAAGAGGCAGAGCCAAGAGCCTGGGTCTCTCTGCTGATCCAGCCACGCTTTGTGGATGTGGTGATCACACCTGGAGCACACTTGCAGAGCCATCCAGGTGCACAGCAAGAATCAGAAGTCCCACATCCCAGCTCCACCCCTGCTGCTGTGTGTCATCAGCCATCAAGGTCCCTCTCCGAGTCCCAGCGGGAGACCAAGGTCACATGGCTGATAGGTGCCTGAGCCAGGCTTCCTTGCCACACAGACACTCTGCTCCCCCCACCATCTCACAAAGTCTCCGTGTTTCTGCCTTCTGAGGTTTCACCCCCACCCTGAGTCCTCAAACTTGACTCACCAGCTGCATTCGGGACACTTTACCATTCCCAGGATCACCAGACAGCAGCGGGTAACTGAACAGTCAGGAGCTCATGTCATGGAGTCCCAGGGCAGCCCCTTCTAACCATGTGGTCTCGGGCAAGTTCCTTAACCTCTCTGTGCCTCAGAGTCCTTATCTGTAAACAGGGGACCATCACGGTTCCTGCCTCGCTGAGCGGTTATGAGAAATAAATGAGGTAATATGTGAAAAGTACTTCACTAGGACTTGGACCCAAGACTGCTGAACAATATCCTAACAAGGAAGGCATTGTCAGTGTGTTTGCTAACAGCAAGATAACACATGAACAGTTCTAAAAATGGCTGAGCAATCAAGGGGGCCTCGAGCAATAAATGGTGAGTGGCACAAGGTCAGGGATAGCCAGGTCCGTGCACATTTACGCCTCTCCACACTCTCAGATTTTTACTGATGCCATTCCATCATGGAAGCCATGAGCTCCACGGAGGTGAGGCAGTTCTGTCTAGCACTTCCTGTTGGCTCCATAGGGAGCTGCAGGCACACAGGCTCAAGCCATGCCAGAAGTGGGCCAGTACTGCAAACCATACCTAGTGGGATACAGTGGGAAGCTTACTCAATGTGTACATGTTATGGATGAAACCTTCCGCATCAGACAGAGTAACTCACATCAAGAGGAAAGGACAGGCTGGGTGCGTGGCTCACACCTGTAACGCCAGCACTTTGGAAGGCTGAAACGGGTGGATCACTTGAGGTCAGGAGTTCAAGACCAGCCTGGCCAATATGGTGAAACCCCATCTCTAGCAAAAATATAAAAAATTAGCCAGGTGTGATGGTGTGCACCCATAATCCCAGCTACTCGGGGGGCTGAGGCAGGAGAATCGCTTGAACCTGGGAGGCGGAGGTTGCAATGAGACAAGATCACACCAGTGTACCCCAGCCTGTACGACAGTGAGACTCCATCTCAGGAAAAAAAATAGAGGGGGGAGAAGATAGGAGAAAGGGTTAATGAACCAGTCTAAGGAGAGTGATGTGGACAAGAAGAACATCCTGGCCTGTCCTGGTCGTTCTAGCTGTGTGGCCTTGGGCAAGTTTCTTAACCTCTCTGTGCCTTAATGTCTTTACCTGTAAACAGGGCACCATCATGGTTCCTGCCTCAGTGGTCCATCAGCACCTTCCAAGGAAGCATCTTTGATGTGGGCACAGCTTTCAGTGGCAGATCCTGGGCACTTATCACAAGTGACAGCATGACCCTGTCTGTTAAGACTGTCGATTCCAGCTGGGGGAATCCTGCTGTCCTGATGGCCACAGAGTCTTTTGATGGGGACTGAGAGAGGAAGAGAGTGTGCCTGTAGTCCTTATCCAGATAGGGGCAGTCTTTGTGGATTAGGCAAAACATCTGGTCCCTGCTGTCATGATGTCTTTCAAAATGTAGGATGGAGTCTTTTTCCAGGATGGAGTTACTTATGTCAAGGAAGTGCTATACTGTTCCTATATCCAGTGCCACTTTGTTGAATGAATGAGTGAATGAATGAATGAATGAATGCACAGCTGATGACACCAACCCTGGAGGAGTGTGTGTGGACACTGGTCCCGTTTTCCAATTCCAACCGCTCTAGGCTGCCGGTCAGGATGTGTGTGGCCGTATACAGCTGCTCCACGGAGGAAGGGGGCAGAAAACTTTGACTTCCTGGGTGGGAGAGACAGCTGCCTCTGCTTCCACCAGCTCAGCCCTGGGGAGAAGAGGGTTTGTTTCTGTGACTCCTCTTTCTGACTTTTTCCCTGGGCCGTTGGATGTTTTCCTGTTAAAAGAAGGGACTACAAAGAGGCAGAAGGTAAATGGGGATGATTTCTCCCTAGAGAGCTGACGAAGAGCGTGGGGAACCAGGAGCCTCGTGGAGAGTTTAAACCTCCTCCCTCCTCGCTGATCCCCTTGCCTGGTGGGCTGGGCTTGGGAAACTGATGGAGAAAAGGAACTCTGTCTCTCCTCCATGTGTGTGCGCGCGCATGTGTAAAGGGGGAGCCCAAGGGAAAGGAAACGGATCAAACATGAACCCATTTCTTGTGGCTGAGCCACTGTTTCCCTGGATCCAGAAGTAATGTAATGCAAGCTGCATCTTTAACATGGTGTGATAGAAACCAGACAGCTACTGTATTTCCACATTGCTCCGTCCTACCTGTGCCAGGCACTGTCTTCGGCTTTACAAATATTTGTTTCTTCTTTTTTTGAGACAAAGTTTTACTCTTGTTGTCCAGGCTGGAGTGTAATGGCAGTGATCTCAACTCACTGCAATCTCTGCCTCCCAGGTTGAAGTGATTCTCCTGCCTTAGCCTCCCAAGTAGCTGGAATTATAGGAGCTGTCTAACACACCCGGCCAGTTTTTTGTTTTTTGTTTTTTTTGAGATGGAGCCTTGCTCTGTCACCCAGGCTAGAGTGCAGTGGCGCAGTCTCAGCTCACTGTAACCTCCACCTCCCGGGTTCAAGTGATTCTTCTGCCTCAGCCTCCCGAGTAGCTGGGACCACAGGCGCGTGCCACCATGCCTGGCTAATTTTTTTTGTATTTTTTTAGTAGAGAAGGGCTTTCACCACGTTGGCCAGGATGGTCTCAATCTCTTGACCTCGTGATCCGCCCGCCTCGGCCTCCCAAAGTGCTGGGATTACAGGCGTGAGCCACCGCGCCCGGCCTAATCTTAATTTCTTAATCCTCATCGCAGCCCCATGAGGTAGGTATCATTATTATCGCCATTTTACAGAAGAAGACACTGAGGCACAGAGAGGGTAAGTGACTCATGCAAGTTCACACAGGCTGGAGGGAACAGAACTGGGATTTGAGTCTGAGTGACCTGGTTCCTGAGGCCGTCAATTGTATAATGCACTCAATTTTCCAAGGGCATCGCAGGATAGTTCTCAGGTCCCAGACTCCTGGGTCAAAACCAGAAGCACGTCATGAAGAGCATCACATCAAAAAGGACAAAAAAAAAAGACGTTAGCCAGGGCCTGGGTGCAGCGGTTCACACCTGTAATCCCAGGACATTAGGAGGCCGAGGCAGGCAGATCACGAGGTCAGCAGATCGAGACCATCTTGGCCACGGTGGTGAAACCCCGTCTCTACTAAAAATATGAAAATTAGCTGGGTGTGGTGGTGCACACCTGTAATCCCAGCTACTCAGGAGGCTGAGGCAAGAGAATCACCTGAGCCTGGGAGGCAGAGGTTGCAGTGAGCCGAGATTACGCTACAGCACTCTAGCCTGGCAACAGAGCGAGACTCCATCTCAAAAAAAAAAAAAAAAAAAAAATCAGCTGGGTATGGTGGTGCTCACCTGTCATCCTAGCCACTCAGGAGGCTGAGGCAGGAAGCTGGTTTGACCTCGAGAGGTCGAGGCTGCAGTTAGCTATGATCCCACCACGGCACTCCAGCCGGGGTGACAGAGCAAGACCCTGTCTCAAGAAAATAATTCAATTTAATTAAATGCAGATACTAATAGTGCGCTCATCACTGGCTCTGTGCTCAGCAAACTTTATCCCAATGGCAGTGATGTGGATCAGAGTGGCGACCATTTCACAGATGAGACACTTCACTCCTTGCCCACCACCCAGATGCTAAGGAGGGAGAATCCAAGTCTCAGCCTTCCAGACTGTGTGGGCTGGTTTTTCCTCTAGTTGCTTTGCCAATTCAAGAGCAACAAACCCCACCACGTGCCACGAACTAAGAGGAAAATTATTTCTTGAAACAAAAGGGCACTGAATACAGCGGGAACACCCCGAGGTGTCGGCAAAGATGGGTCCCAGCTTGGAGTGGCCGCAGGTGCTCCTGTCTGACCCCCAGTGGCCCCTTCGTGTGGAAATTCTGCACTGCCCCAGGGACCGGGGGACCTAACCCCAAAGTATGGTCAAGGAAAGGGAGTTTAGACGCCACCAGCGTCTCCCAGCGGCCTGTGTGGCCTCACCTTACCTCAACACCTATCTTTCAGAACTGCCCCGGGTATCTCACTCACCAGTCGGTGACAACAGACAATTTGACAATCATAAGAGTGGGCAGGTGTGGGCGTGACTGCAGGCTGGGAGTTACCTAGCAGAAGATCACCAGGGGCTGGGGCTGCCTTCGGCCACCGCAGGAACCCTCCCGGCTCAGGAAGCAAGGCCTGGAGGGGTTTCCGAGGATTGCTGTGTCTAGCCCCCTTCTGCTCAGCTGTCTCTCCCGTATCTCTCTTTAGACTAAGAACCAGCTCTATTTCTCTGATAGCAGAATGAGAGCGATGGAGCCGTTCTCAGCACTTCGGATGGCAGATGCCAGAATTTTGTGGGTGTACAGCGATGCATCACGCTGGCTGGTCATGGATCCTACATTCTAACAAAAAGACAACGAAACAAGATGTAAGGATGACTCAGAAAGCGCAATGCATCCACACGTGAGTCACGATGCTGCCCCAGCGTCGCGATTTCGGAACTGCAATGAGAGCTCTCTCATTCTGTCAGCACATGAGTTCTCACATGAATGCTCTGGATTGAGCACAGAGATAGAGTGGTTCCCAGAATCAGGGGAGGGGTAGACAGGAGTCCCCAAAACAGTAGCGGTAGTCAGTGGCAGGTGGCTTTGAAGCGGGGGATTTTGTGTGTAAAGACAGGGAGGCTTCCTGGCGGAGGAATCTGGTCTGTATCCTAGGAGCAATGTTCATCCAGGGTGCTGGGATGAGATTTGCATCTCGAAGGCTCCTTCTCATGGCAGCATGGAAAATGGCTAGGCAGGGCCAGCATACAGGCAAGGAGACCTGTTGGAGGCTATTTCCCAGCCCGGGTGAGAGATTTCAGCAGCTCAGACTAGGGTGGTGGCTACTGGGATAGAGAGAAGCTGGTAGAGAGAAACTGAGGCAAAAACACTTGCTTGGGAGTACACGGGCTTTGGGGAGAGGGAGAAGGCAGGGTCAGATGCCTTCTGGTTGTCTGGCTGAATAAAGCCAGACTGGTGGTGGTGTCCATCCAGGTACCTTTGAGTTGAGGAAGGAGGTAGAAAGAAAAATCGTGGCCATAGTAAATTAAAAAAAACAAAGGGTGATCTATGATATGACATCATCTTCGTTTTACAATGCACAGAAAAAGACGGAAAGGAAACTTACTACCGATTAAGAGAGGCGCTCTCTGAGCAGGGGACTGATTTCTTCCTACTTTTGACCGTGTCCCAAATTCATTAATGATCAGGTCTGATATTGTAAGTAGCAGAAGCTCTGCCTCTGCCCTGCCAGCGACCAGCTGCGTCTTTCTAAGGCACCGCCCGGGCCTCTGAGCCCTCCAGCTGCACCGGGCTTTGGTTTGGTTCTCGTTCCCAGAGCCCATAGCTAAGTCACTGGGCATGGGCGGTGCTGTCCACGCATGAAGGCCACGCTCTTCCACCTCCGCTAGATAAGTAGCAATAGCGGAAGTCGTAGTAACATTTGTAATAGTAAGAGTAGTAACAGCAGCAGTAACAGTACTAAGTGGCGGCTGTAGGAGTAACACTGCTATTACTGGTAGTAATCCTAGTAGTGACAGTAACGTAGTGTCAGTAATAGTAACAACGGAGCTGGTAAAAACAGTAGGAGCAGCAGTAGTGATGACGGGCATCGCACTACTCACAGTAGCCACGGCCTCAGCTAGCGTTTAGTGCTCACCGCATGCCAGACACCTTTGTCAGCGCGCTCAGAGACAAATGCATTCACTCTCCAAGACACCTACGAGGAAGGCAGTGCTGTCACCACCCTCCGTTCACAGATAAAGAAACCGAGGCACGGGGCTCGTATGTGATTTGCCCGAGGTCTCCCCACTATTAAAAGACGGGGCCACCAGGCACAGTGGCTCACTCTTGTAATCTGTTGGAAACAGATGTTTGGTGCCGCACAGAAAAATTAGCACCAAGACAGAGGATCTCACAGCAAAGCGATTTTTACTTTTTGACTCCCTGGACTGCAGGAAGGGCACCCTCACTAGCCATGTTGCCACGAGGGTACAACGAACAAAGGAAAAGCAGACAGGTTTATCCCTTACACATTTGGCATCGTCCTTACAGCTCTGTCTGATCTCCGTTGACTGGAGCCAGACCTCACAATCTAAACTAAAACCCAACAACTTGAAACGTTTCTAACCAGGTCAAAGCAGTGACGAGCCGGGACGTGCCTGTGAGCACGTCCAGCACAGATATCTTGGTTAAAGTACAAGGACATAGAATGTACCACATGCCTGTAAGCATGGCATGTCTAACAGCTGCATAGGACAGGGCTTAACAAAGAGTTATTAGCGCACTTATGATTTTTTATTTAACGAGAAAGGAAATTTTAAAGAGGGACTTTTCTACTTCCCACACAATCCTAGCACTTGGGAAGGCCAAGGCAGGAACATCACTTGAGTCCAGGAGTTGGAGATCAGCCCGGGCAACATGGCAAAACCCCATCTCTCCAAAGAATACAAAAAAATTAGCCAGGCATGGTGGCATGCAGCTGTGGTCCCAGCTACTCGGGAGGCTGAGATGGGAGGATCACTTGAGCCCAGGAAATTGAGGCTGCAGTAAGCCCAGAACGCACCACTGCACTCCAGCCTGGGCCACAGAACGAAACTCTGTCTTAAAAATAAAGAAAGAGGCAGGACCAGGACTTGAATACAAATCTGTGTCACTTCAGAGGCCCTGAGTGCCCTTTCGTCCAGACCAGCAGCTGCCCATGAGTCCCTGGCAACATCTCAGCATCTGTGCCCCACCTTCAGGGACTCGGCTACGATCTAAGGTGAGTGCCCATGCATGGAGGACCCAGGCGTTCTGCCTCAGCTAAATCAATAGCACTAGTAGGAGTAGAAGTAGTAACAATAGCAATGGTAGTAACGGTCACGGCAGTGGCGGTGGTCACCGTAGCAGCGGTGGTAGTAACAGTAATGGCAGGAGCTCACTGCAGCCTCCACCTCCGCAGTTCAAGCAATTCTCCTGCTTCAGCCTCCCAAGTAGCTGGGATTACAGGCACCTGCCACCACGCCTGGCTAATTTTGTGTTTTTAGTAGAGATGGGGTTTCTCCATGTTGGTCAGGCTGAACTCCAACTCCCGACCTCAGGTGGTCTGCCCATCTCGGCCTCCCAAAGTGCTGGGATTACAGGCGTGAGCCCGCGCGCCCAGCAGTGAACCTGCAGCTGTAACAAGCTCCCAGGGGATGCTGATGTGGCTTGCCCTGGGAATCCCGCTTTGCGAGCTGCTGCTCTGCGCCAGTCCTTCCTCCCTGCAGGAAACTGTCATGTACACGAGTGCGTGTTCATTCAATACTCAGCACTCACCACGTGCCAAGCGCTGTGCTAAGCACAGAGGGTGACAAGGCAAAACAGACAAGCCCTTGCCCTTGGAGCGCTTCAGTCCCATCGTCTGCTCTTCTGGCGTTGACAGCAGGGACCCTCTGGGCTGAGAGGGCCCTGGGGAGTGGATGAGATGCCTGCTGGCGGAGGGGACCTGCCCGTCCTGGGGAAGGCTCAGTTTGTTCTTGGCCCTCAGCAAATCTATTATCCAAACCTCCCCTCCAAACCAGTTACATAAGTGTTCCCTGAGGCCCGGAAACTTCCAGATGGCCCTGTGGCCCACCCCACCAGCTGCTCCTGGGATGTCAGCTCCGGCCATTTCCCGGGCCCCAGAATTCCCAGAGCAGCCAGACATGAAGCAGCTGTCTAAACGCCAGGAAGGCCAGGGGCGCCGAGGATGCGGGCAGCTGGCAACAGCCTCTGCGCACTCCTGGCCTCTCTAACAGCCGCTGGGCCCAGAGGGCAGTGGGGGCCCCAGTGCCAGCAAGGGTGGGACAGGGTCCCTGTGACACCAGACATCTGGGCCCCCAGCACACACCAGCTGTCCGTCAGCCCCCAAGGGAGGTGTGCCAGGAGCTCCCCCTAGCTAGAACAGTCCACGCTGCCCCTCCCTTTCTGCTTGGGCACATCCCTGGTTCCTTCTGCTCCCACTACCTGCTCCCAAGCCATCTTCACCATACCAGGGAACCACCAGGGGCATCAGAATCACCCGGAAACCATGTCTAGAATGCCCATTCCTGGGACCTGCCCACAGTCTAACCCCGTAGTTGTGAAAGCTGGCCCAGGAGACTTTAGTTTTACAAAGTCCGAGGCATCTTTGATGCAGGAGTTGCTCAGGCCATGCTTTGATAAACGCTAACACAGACGGCACGCTCTCATTTTCTAGGACACATGATCTCTATGCAAGGGATATTTTATATCTAGATATGTTTCTCTGTAGCTACCACCTGTCTACTTACCTACAGACAGATGATGGATGATAGGTACTGATGTATCCCAGGACACACAAGCCTCCACCTCACCTTCACTTGGCCTTCTCTCTTTCTGTTTCCTATAAGGACACCTGCCACTGAATGTGCCTCCCCCCACACTTAATCCAGAATGACCCATCTCAAATCCTTCATCACAGCTGCAAGGACCCTTCTTCCAGATGAGGTTCCGGTCATAATTCTTTGAGGTTAGTATGTGGACGGATCTTTTTGACAATTCAAACTGCTACAACTGTATGATATAAACTAGTAATTTACATTAGTTTGATTAGACTATCCTGAAGAATATAAACTATTCTGACGAATGTAGATATTCTCTTTGAAAACTGGAGCTTGCCAGGCATGCTGGCTCGTGTCTGCAATCCCAGTACTTAGAGAGGCAAAGGCAGGAGGATCGCTTGAGCCCAGGAGTTCAAGACCACCCTGGACAACAAAGGGAGACCCCATGTCTACCAAAAAAAGGGAAAAAAACAAGTTTGAAAATTGGACTTCAAGCAAAAAACACAGGAAAGACATTTGCGTTCAAGTTCCCCAGAGGACGGAGCCTCAGGCTGCCTCTGGTCCCCTCTTCAAAGTGGGCGGGCTTTGTACGACAGCCAAGCAGAGCAGCCAATCAAATGGTCAGATTTTTCTTAAAGGTCACAAACCTTCCGTTATGGTCTGCCCATAAGCCCCGTGCCCGCTTCACACCCTCGCGGTTTCTCTCCTTCCTTCCCCAGCCTCTCTGCCCCACTCCCTTTCTGGTCTCCCCAGTAACTGGCCGACCCTGGGCGTCTTCCCTTCTCCCCGGGCTCCCTCTCCCCTGCAGAGTCATCCCATCCCTTGCCTTACACACCATCTGCATGTGTCCCCCCCACACACACCACATCGTCTTCCACTCTTGCGTCTCTGAGGCCCCGGTCCATGGAGCCCACTGGCCAATGGCCATCTCCACGCCTTGGCTGATGCCTCGGAGCCTGTCTGGGCTCCTGGCCTGTAAAATCATGATGACTCTGGAGGGCCGCTGTGCACGTGCAGGAGGCTACAATAAGGACACTCAGCACGTGGTAAGCGCGGAAGGTCTGAGGATGGTGCCTTCTAAGGACGCATGCAAACGGCACAGCCGGCGCCTCGAGGTGGAGGAGGCTAGGACTGGGAAGCAGGCCCTCCCTGGGTCAGGGGTCAGGGTACACAGCTGTTCAGCAAGACTCTTGGGAGGACCCTCCCCTTCCTTCCCTGGTGCATGAAGCTCCAAGCCACGGCAGAGCCTTCCTGTCCTTTAGCCACAAGCCATGGGCTTTAAGTGTAAATCTCCCCCAGGAGATGAGAATCAAGGACTTGGATATATTCTCACTAAAGTGCCTATGACTGACAGCTGATCAGTTTCCAAGAGAGAACAAGTATGAGGACCCTGGCAGTGGGGTCCAGGGAGTGGGCACCCTGGCTTCAGGCAGCACTCAAGGGGCTCCTCCCCCTCAAAGGGGGCAGTGCAGAATTGCCCACCACCAGAGGGCAGCAGAGCACCAGGGACCAATTTCTACCACCCCCGGAGGGGTGAGAAAGGATACCTCTAACCCCAATCCAGCTAGGCAGCCCCTCTTCCTTCCTGTCCAATATGTGCTCCATCCATGCAAACCAGGGGTCCAGAGAGGCCTCCAGGGAAGCAGGAACCCCGTTTCTTAAAGGCTGTTTAGCCCAAGTAGTGACTGAAGCCCTTGACCTGTTATCCAAGAAAGGGTCCTAGGCCCAGCCACCATCCTGGGGACTTCTGAATGCCTTAAAGTGGGGTCTCCAGGCCAGAAGCAGCAGCCTCATCTGGGAACTTGCTGTAAATGCAGATTCTCGGGCCCCACTCCAGACCGACAGATTCAGACTCTCAGGGAGTGGGCCTGCAAGGTGGGTTTGAAGAGGCCGTCCGGGAAATTCTGATGCAGCTCAGATATGAGAACCGATGAATCAGGCCAGATAGGACCACTGCTTTCATTTGCACAGCCTCATGCCAGTGCTGCCATCAGCAAGGACACCAAGGTGTGGTGGCAGTGGCCTACATGACATGGAGGCTGGCCTGGAACAAGGGACTGGACTGTGGGCCTGGCCTGTGCTGGGTGCAGCAGGAGGTGGCTCCTATGTCCTGATGAATGAATGAGCCAGGTATGGTGGCGGCCTCTGGACACACAGTGCCCATGACACAGCTCCCAAAGGATCCAGAAGGAAGAGTTAAACGTAGCCTCAGGGTTGCCAGTTCTCCAACAGGAGCACTTCTGTGGCTGAAAAGGAGCCCCAGTGCTCCGCAGACCAGGCCCTTAAGTAGAGGCCACTCGTCGGAAAGCATCAGAAGGGAGGGGAACCCACTGCCTGGATTCAAATCCCTGATTCATCCAAGCTGGGATTTGAATCTACCCAGGTGTCACAACCTCTCTGATCCCCAGCTTTCCCTCCCTGTCGACTGGGGACAGTCACAGAACTGACCAGATAAACTTGTGGGGACAAAATAAGATCATTCATGGGACACCCTGGCCCGTAGTAAACATTCACCAGTATCAGCAAATTTTCTTAATAAACACGTCATGTGTGTTGTAAAAACCTACGTGTTCTCAATCTGGCTGATCCTCCAAAGGTGAAACATAGAGTCTCCAGGGGACCCAGCAATTCCACTTCTGAGTTCACACCCAAGAGAAGTGAAAACTTATATTCACACAAAAATGTGTGCAAGAATGCTCTTGGCAGCACTATTCACAGCAGCCAAACAACTGGAAACAGCCCGCATGGAACATGATTCGGTCATGAAAAAGGAATGGTGTTCAGGGACGTGCAGCAGCGCCCATGACCCTGAAGAGGTGACCCTGAGTGAAAGAAGCAAGACACGGAGAAGCACAGACCGCATGATGCCATTCATAAGAGATGTCCCCAGCAGGCCAATCCGGCGAGTGAAAGTGGATCTGTGGTTAGCAGGGGCTGGCGGAAGTTGGGGAATTGGGGGTGATGGCTAAGGTACGGGGTTTTTTGGGGGCAATAAAATATTCTAAAGAGGATTGTAGTGATGGCTACACACCCCTGTGGATACACCAAAAAAACACAATTGTGGGCTTTTAACAGGTGAATTGTGTGGAATGTGAATTATATCTCAAGAAAAGCTGTTAAAAAAACCCACACTTCTCCGTGAGATTGTCCACTGCGATTTCAATTGCTAATGAGAGAAAGCAGGTGCACCCCATGAGTATTTTAATTTTTCCCAAACTGATCCCTAAGCAAAATAGTTTAGAAAAGGTGCCTGAGGCCACGTGCGGTGGCTCACGTCTGTAACCTCAGTGCTTTGGGAAGGAGGCCGAGGCAGGCGGATGGCTTGAGGCCAGGAGTCTGTGCAACTTGGGGAGACCCTTATTTCTACAAAAAATGTTAAAAATCAGCCAGGCATGGTGACATAAGCCTGTAATCCCAGCTACTCGGGAGGCTGAGGCAGGAGGATTGCTTGAGCTCAGGAGTTGAGGCTGCAGTGAGCCAGGATCATGCTACTGCACTGCAGCCTGGGCAACACAGCAAGACCCCATCTCAAAACAAAGGAAGACAGAGAGAAGAAAGACAAGGACAAAAAGAACAGGTGTGTGAGCTCAATTCCACGTCCAAGTTAGGGGCTCTGTCTTGAGGCCTCCTTCAAGTGGCCGGGCCTTCATAACACAAAGCAGAGCAGGGCATTAAGAGTTGCATTTTAGTTTAAAGGCCACAGACTTTCCCGACGGATTTGTCTATAAACGCCACACAGTCCTTGAAGTGAACTGAGCTCCCCGAGTTCCTCAGGGGTTCAAGGCAAACAACATCAAAAGACTCCGGCGCCTCCAATCCCGGAGAGCCAGGCCGGGGCCCGTGGCCATCCGTGAAGCCAGCTCCGGGAGGCCTGGCCTTGAACCTGGCTGGACTTATCTCCAAGACGATATGTTCTTGCCCAACTCCAAGTGTTTGACCAGAAGATGAAGGCCCAGCCGGGGTCCCCAAAAGTGAAGGGGAACCCATCAGTGATCAGAGGGAAGCGTCCCTGGCCCAGCCCTGGCAGGGTCACAGACGAACAGATGGGGCTCCTGGCACAAGGACCCTGTGTCTTCTGTCCCCACCCTCACTCAGACCCTCCCACAGGGTCTCCTCGCCATGCCATTGGCCTTCAGGCTCAGAGGGTGGCCTTCAGGTTCCCCGCCTTGACCCCGGCCATCTGTGCGCCCTGCCCCTCCTCCCACTCCCAGGAGCCTCTGGGCGTCCGCTCAGGCCGTCAAACCCAGCTCCACCAGGCCCCAGCCATGTGTCCTTGGCCAGTGCCCTCGCCAGGGCCTCAGCCCCCTGTTTTCAAGAGCTTGTGAGCTAAAGCCGGCCGGCCCTGAGTCCAAAGCTGGGTTGAACTGGCATTCCCGCTGGCTCCAGCCTCTGGGACGGCTCCTCCTCCAGCTCACTGCCCTCCGCCCTGCCAGCTGCAGCTCCTCCCGTGCCCCAGAACCGCCTGGCACTCCGGGGCTCCCAGGCTCATCTGGGTACGACTTTGCCACCCGACAGAGCCCTCTGCACACCCCTCCCCAGCCTGGCCTATCGCGGCTCTTCACGAAGACGCTTCATGGAGTGAGTGAGTTTCCAAAGCACTTTTCCTTCCTTGATCTCATTTGGTCTTCACAGCACCTGGAGCGGGCAGACCGGCTGCTGCTCCATTTTACAGGTGAGAAACGGAGGCTCAGAGCCCTGCTCCGGGCCAGCCCTCTCCTCCCCTTCAGCGTCACGGGATTTCAAGATGGTGGAAGAGGGGTGCTGGCCCACATGCCCCATTACTCAGAACAGTCCTTTGAAAGGACACCCTTTAAACAAAGCCTCCCAGTCCAGGCAGGGCGAGCGGTCGCATTTCCCTGGGCCTGGCTGGGCCCGTCCCAAGGGTGGGGCTGTACATTAGCCGACTCAGTCCTGGTCCCAGGCCCAGCATCTGGCCAGAGCCAGAGCCGCTTGGCCTCCCTGGCCGGGCCTCAGACCCACAGCTGTGGCTCAGTTTACGTTACTTGCCAGGAAAAGAGGAAAGTGGCCCGGGACCCTGAGGGCCACTCTTAGGGAGGGAAATGTAGACAAGCTATTGAAGCCGGTGAGAGGGGATGGTTCTTTGCAGCCAGTTCCTGCCACAGCCGAAAAACAAAGCAGAGCAGCCCAGAGGCTCCGATGCCAGGCTGGACCCGAGCCTGCGCCCAGCTCCTCGAGCTCCCGACACCATGACCTTGGGAGACCCTGGGAACCCGTCCAGCCTGTTTCCTTATCTACAAAATGGAGAAGGGACTGCCTAAAAATTATCCTTTTTCTGAAGGGCAATCAGGCTGTGTAAAGGGTTTGTGTCGTCTGGGAAAGGTTGGGCACAGTGCCAGACACATAAGTAGTCCTCGATGTGCGTCACTTATTTTTAAAACGCTTGCTTATCAGTGAAATTCACTGGAAATCCTGCAGGGAGAGGCAGAGTGAGAGAAAGCTACATTGGCAGTGCAGGGGGTCCTGGGGGGTCTCTCGGTGAGGGAGGAGCAGGAGGAGAAGTGGTTGGATGTGACGGAGCGGGATGCTGCGGCCATGAGCGAGGGTGGGGGCTGGTGCCGGCATGGAGAGGCGCATGGAGAGGAGGAAGGAGCAAGGCCACATGGGCCTCCAATCTGAGGGATGTGGTGGCATTTGAGAGGCTTTTAGGGGGTCGGGGGAGCAGGAGCGGGGGAGGGGGTTCTCAAGAGCTGTTGTGGCTGGAGGTGGGGTCCACCTGGATGTTCTTCCGGAGTTCCTTGGCAGTTGCAGAGCAGAGACTGAAACTCTCTTCAGCTTCTGCTGGCTGCTGGGTTATTTCTTTTTTTTTTTGGGACGGAGTTTCGCTCTTGTTACCCAGGCTGGAGTGCAATGGCGCGATCTCGGCTCACCGCAACCTCCGCCTCCTGGGTTCAGGCAATTCTCCTGCCTCAGCCTCCTGAGTAGCTGGGATTACAGGCACGCACCACCATGCCCAGCTGAATTTTTGTATTTTTTTTAGTAGAGACGGGGTTTCACCATGTTGACCAGGACGGTCTCGATCTCTTGACCTCGTGATCCACCCGCCTCGGCCTCCCAAAGTGCTGGGATTACAGGCATGAGCCACAGCGCCCGGCCTGGGTTATTTCTTTGAGGACTACAAAGTGCTGAACCCGTGGGCCCTGGGAATGATCCGGGTTGCAATTTCTGTCCTCAGTTGATGGTAGGAGGCCCGGTGGATGACCCCAAAAGGGGTGAAAGACACCAGTGGCTGGGTCTGAGTCGAGGTGCAGACCCCACACTCACATCAGGACTCAGAGGAATCATGGAGAACCCAGGTGGCCAATCCCCCCGCACCCCACTCTCAAGCCAGAAGCAGCCTTGGGGTTAAGCAGGGGTGTGTGTTCCCCAGGACGTGTATAAATTCACTGCAGATGCAGTGGCTAAAACCAGCCTAAGTGCATGGAAGGCCCCGGGGCGCGTCATTCGGTGTGATGTCAGTACCACGTTAACGGGGGAAATCGCTTCCCGGCTGCAGCCCTGTGTGTGGAGTCTGCACGCTCTCCGTGTGTGTGTTTTCTGGGGGCACTCTGCTTTCCTCCTCCATCAAAGATGGGACGTCAGGGAAATGACACGTCTCCGTGGTGCCAGGCTGAATGGGAGTGGATGTGAGAGAGCATGGGTGTGAACGCGGGAGTGGGTGTGAGAGTGTGGGTGTGTGTGGGTGTGGGTGAGTGTGGGTGTAGGTGGGTGAGTGGGTGTGGGTGTGTGGTGGGTGTGGGTGGGTGTGGGTGTGGATGAGTGTGGTGAATGTGGGTGAGTGTGGGTGTAGGTGGGTGTGGGTGAGTGTGGGTGAGCATGGTGGGTGTGGGTGAGTGTGAATGTAGATGAGTGTGAGTATGGGTGAGTGGGTGTGGGTCCGGGTGAGTGGGTGTAGGTATAGATGAGTGGGTGTGGGTGACTGGGCCTGGCTATGGGCATGGATTTGGGCATAGGTGTGGGTGAGTAGGCGTGACAAGGGCATGGTATGGGTGTGGATGTTGGTGAGTGGGTGTGAGTGGGTGTTGGTGAGTGGATGTGGGTGAGTGGGCATGGGTATGGGTGTGGGTTTGGGAATGGGTATGGGTCAGTGGGGTGTGATGAGGGCATGGCGTGGGTGTGGGTGAGTGGGCATGGGTGGGTGTGGGCGTTAGTGAGTGTGAGCATGGGCGTGGCTGTGCGGAATCAGCAAGATTCATCCCTTGCTTGCCTTTTCCAGCTTCCTAGAGGTCGCTCACGTCCCTCGGCTCATGGTCCCTTCCTCCACCTTCAAAATGCGTCACTCCGACCTCAGGCTCTGTGGTCCCATCTCCTCTCTGACCCTGGCGCCCTCACTTTCCTCGCACACAGGACCCCTGTGATGACGTTGGGCTCACCCAGCTAATCCAGGAAAATCTCCCCATCGAAAGGTCTTCAACTTAATCACATTTGCTAAGTGCCTTTTGTCACATAATATCCCATATCTACGGGTCTGGAGATTAGAACATGGACATGTTTGGGGCCATTATTCCAACGAGCACACACTACACACGCTGTATCTGCACAGTTGGTGCAAGCAGCCTCCATCTGATGAATGCGCCGGAATTTTATTCATCTGACTTCAACTTCAGTGTTTTAATAATAACCTCCCTTCCCGCAGTCGTCACCAATATCCATACCCTCTTCCCCCTTTGGTGATAGAATGTCTCAGCTTTTCATTGGGCAGAAGACAATTTGGTTTAAACTACATTTCCTAGCCTCCTTTTCAGGGAGGGATGCCCACGTACCTGTGATTTCGCCAGGTGAGCTTAAGCACAAGCAGTCTGCTCCACTTTCTACATTAGGCCCTTAAAAAGAATGGGCATGAGCTCCAGTTGCCTTTCTTCCTTCCCACTATCTGGGATGTAGACATGATGGCAGGAGCTGAGGCAATCACTTTGGATCCCAAGGTTAAAAACCATGTGTTGTTCTCTTAGATTCTGACATGGGAGAAATTTTAAAAATTAAAAGTAACAACAAAGAAAACCCATGTGTTGAAGCCAGTGGAGCTGCCCTACCAGCCCCGGGCCAACTCTCTTTGCGCTATGGGGAGAAACAAGCGTCTATCTTATTTAGAATCGTGTACTACAGGGCCTCTCTTTCACCACAGCTTACACAGTGCCTAGCTCAGGCCCTTGGGTCTCTGTATCTGAGATGAGCCTCTGGTGAGCTCCCGGGGCCTCTGCCTCCTCTCCTGCTCCTCACCACTGCTGAGCGTGTGGAAAGTGCAGGCAAGATGATGAAATTCCTGTGACTCAGGCAGAGAGGGGGACTTGCCCACAGCCCTGGCCGCAGACCTGCGCCACAGGCCCCCCGGTCGTTACTTAGAAACGCTGGCTCCAGCTCCAGCCTCGTGCGTCGACCTTCGATCTGTAATGAGCCTTGACCAGCGGGCATGCACATCGCCGCTAGAGAAGCTCCGGGCTTAGCTCTGCAGAGTTTCACATCTGTCCCTGTCCCCTCCCACTCCTCCCACCCCAACTTACTGCACTTCCAGCGGCACCCCAAATCCCTAGGGCCATCCAGGCCCCCATGAGGGAAGCAGGGAGTAAGCAGGTCTAGACTTCCCAGCTCTGCTTTAGCAAAGCCAATACCACATTTTTTGTTGTATTTGATGGGTTTCTGCAAAAGATTAATTTGCTGAAATACAGAAGTGGGAAAGCCTGGTCCTGACTAGTGTTCACTTTGGAGAATGCTGGAGGCTCGCAGGCCTCGGGCAGCAGAGGCAGTGGCTGCAGCGGGCTGCAGGAACCCAGGCTCCCTCTCTTACGTCCGTGACCGACAGTTCCCCACCTTCCTTTGGAGGACGCAGATTCCATGGAGCCTCGTCTCCAGGTGCATTTGAGACCGTTATTTCCGCTTAGACAGTGTTGGTTTTAGGTGATTCCGACGCATGTGCTTAGTTGTTGGATGTTTACTGCTTGCCGGCACTGACCTCTGCATTGAGAGTCCCCACTGGTGACAGCCAGCCAGCTTTCCTCCTGCAGGCTGTGTCTCAGCGCTGGAGGTAGACAAGGAACGCGTAAGACAGAAGGTGTGTCAGCGACACGCCTGCTCCGGAGGAAAAAAGGGGAAGGGGGGCTTCCTGGAAGAGGAAGAAGGGGGAAGGCCCCACGGGTGCAATTACATTGAGCAGAAGGGACAGTGGAGGGTAGGCGCTATGTGCGTGTCCAGGCAGAGCTGTCCAGGCAGAGGGAACGGCCAGGGCAGGGCCTGAGGTCACAGCATCCTGGTGTTTGCCAGACCTCGAGGCTGGCCAGAGCATCCTGGCTGGAGGCAGGGGAGTGGCAGGAAGGGCGCCCAGAGAGCAGGCAGGCACGGGGCCGTGGGAGCATCTGGTCCGGCCTAGCAGGTGTTGCTGCAGGCCCCAGTCGGCGCCTCTGAACGCACAGCATGGCCCACGCCGGCACCTTCTCTCCTGCAGTCCCCGAGGGCTCTCTCTGACTGCAGGAGCACACTCAGGGTTGGTAAGGGGCTAGCCAAAAGGGCTGGAGAGGAGGGCGCCTAACTCCTTCCTGTTCACCCAGGGCATTCCTGGTTTCAGCATGGAAAGTCCCACATCCCAGACAACCCCTTAGTGCCAGGTAACCTGTGACAGCTGGTCACTCTACAAGGAGCTGATGTCCCCAGAGCAGCCCTCCAGCAATGAAGGCCAGGCACAGGTGTGGGTGGCCAGGCGCAGTGGCTCATGCTGGAAATCCCAGCACTTCAGGAGGCCGAGGCGGGCGGATGGCCTTGAGCTCAGGAGTTTGGGACCAGCCTGGCCAACAGGGTGAAACCCCGTCTCTACAAAAATTATGAAAATTAGCTAGGTGTTGGTGGCTCATACCTGTAGTCCCAGTAACTCAGGAGGCTGAGGCTGGAGAATTGCTTGTGCCAGGAAGTGGAAGTTGCAATAAGCCGAGATCATGCCACTGCATTCCAGCCTGGTGACAGATTGAGAACCCATCTCAAAAAAAAAAAAAGAATAGCTATAGAAACCCCAGCTCCCTGCCCGTACATGGGGTGGCTCTGAGGCATGCTGTGATCACCCCTAGCATCCCCAGCAGGCACCCCATTCTTTACTGCCTTCCGCCCCCCCCCGCGATACCTCCCCATTCCCTCACCTGTGTTCCCGGGATGCACCTCCCTCCCCTTAAACTATATGCACCCAAATCCTTGCTTCAGGCTCTGCTTCTGGGGAATCCAATCTAAAACACAAGGAAGAAGAGCTCATGAATATTTGGGGGGTCTAGGCCACCCCTTTGAGCTACCCCTGACTCATCAGAAAGGTTCTTGGAATTTGGGGCTGTCCCTGCCGTGAGGTCCCTCCAGCCCTGTGCCAAGTCCTGGCCTTGAGTCAGAGCACATCACAGCTGAGAAGCAGGAGCACCGTGCCTCCTGAGCACTGAGGTCACCCCGGCTGCTCTGCCGCAGCCACCCTGCCCTCTGGCCCTGCCGCAGCCCATCCCCAGCAGGAGGAGGCCGGGTCACAGCTGCGGGGAGCTGTCTGTGTCCTCAGGCGCACTGCTGGGAACCCCTGGGTTCGGGAGTGGCTCCTGCCCACTGCCAGGCCATCTGATGCCCGGCCAGCCTCCCAGTGCTGACTCTGGCCTGCCTGCCTGGCGTGGCTTCCGGCCTGTCCTGAGCTGCTTGGTCTGTCAGCCTGGCCTGCACTTGCTCCGTCTCCTCCGCCCGGCTCTGCCGATGCTGACCTCAACTTGCTTTCTTGGCCTCCAGCCCCTGGCCTTCCTCTCTCTGTTGCCAGGGGGAGGCCAGATGAGATGATGAACTTAGCAGGGCGGCGTGAGGCTCTTTTCTGTGCCCTGGCCTGGCAGGGGCTTTCGCCCAGTCAGTCAGACTTGGGCCAGTGTGGCCTGCCCCAGCCAGCCAGGTGGCCCCTGCTGTTCTCTGCCAAGCCTGGGGAGTGCTGCGTGATCACATGCCCCAGAAACGGTGGCCACTGGAGCACAGCTCCCCACACACCAAGCACACGGCCCTCAAAGTGTCCATGAGCCACACCTCACACCTGCAGCCATGCCTCACACCTGCAGTCACGCCTCACACCTGCAGTCACGCCTCACACCTGCAGCCACGCCTCACACCTGCAGTCACGCCTCACACCTGCAGTCACGCCTCACACCTGCAGTCACGCCTCACACCTGCAGCCACGCCTCACACCTGCAGTCACGCCTCACACCTGCAGTCACCTCCCCACATTCACCACAAAACTCAAGCCTCCCTCCAACCAGCCCAGACCCTGGCACTCACCACAGGGAGCTGCAGGAAAACTGTCTTCACTCAGCTCTAATTCCAAGGAGCTTTCCAGAAGCCCCTTTCCCACCACCTGAATTCCATCCTGCACCAGGTCAGCTCACCGAATGTTCTTTTCTTCTCCAACTAACATCACTGAATTGGCTGAATAACAATTTTGTTTTTTTGGTCATGGCCATAAAAGAATGATGGGACTGGAGGTTTGCAAACCGCTCTTTCTTTCTCTCTTTCTTTCCTTCTTTCTATCTCTACTTCTCTCTCTCCTCTTTCTCTCTTCCTCTCTTTTGTTCTTTCTTTCTTTCCTTCCTTCCTTCCTTCCTTCTTTCTCTTTCTCTATCTTTCTTTTTCTTTCTTTCCTTCCTTCTTTCCTTTCTTCCTTCCCTTTCTTTCTTTCTCTCTTTGCTTCTTTCTCTTTCCTTCCTTCCTTCTTTCTCTCTCTCTTTCTCTTTCTCTCTCTTTCTTTCTCTCTCTCTTTCTCTCTCTTTCTCTTTCTTTCTATCCTTCTCTCTTTCCTTCTTTCTTTCTCTCTCTCTTTTTTCTTTCTTTCTTTTC
>NW_022436955.1:28349145-28352535 GCF_009761245.1 Sapajus apella
TTCTTTCTTTCTCTCTCTCTTTTTTCTTTCTTTCTTTTCTTCCTTCTCTCTCTCTCTCTCTCTCTCTCTCTCTCTCTCTCTCTCTCTCTTTCTTTCTTGATAGTCTCGCTCAGTTGTCCAGGCTGGAGTGCAGTGGCACGATCTCAACTCACTGTAACCCCCACCTCCTGGCCTCAAGCGATCCCCCCACCTCAGCCTCCCTAGTCGCTGGGACTGCAGGCACACACCACCACACCTGGCTAATTTTAAAATGTATATTTTGGGTCACACGTAGCTCATGCCTGTAATCCCAGCACTTTAGGAGGCCAAGGCAGGCGGATCACCTGAGGTCAGGAGTTCAAGACCAGCCTGACCAACATGGAGAAACCCCGTCTCTACTAAAAACTACAAAATTAGCCAGGCATGGTGGCACATGCCTGTAATCCCAGCTACTCGGGAGGCTGAGGCAGGAGAATTGCTTGAACCCAGGAGGCGGAATTTTCAGTGAGCCGAGATCATGCCACTGTACTACAGCCTGGGCAGTAAGAGCAAAACTCCATCTGTAAACAAATAAATATATTTTGTAGAGATGGGGTTTCACCATGTTGCTCAGGCTGGTCCTGAATTCCTGGGCTCAAGCCGTCTGCCCTCAGCCTCCCACAGTGGTTGCCTCCCGGCTGCAAATTGCTTTTTTTTTTTTTTTTTTTTTTTGAGACGGAGTCTCACCCTGTCGCCCAGGCTGGAGTGCAGTGGTGCAGTCCCGGCTCACCACAACCTCCATCTCCCTAGTTCAAGCAATTCTCCTGCCTCAGCCTCCCGAATGGCTGGGACTACATGCGTGTATCACCACACCTGGCTAACTTTTGTATTTTTAGTAGAGATGCGATTTCACCACATTGGCCAGGCTGGTCTTGAACCCCTGACGGGTACCCCGTTTGCCCTGATGTGATTATTATACATTGTATGCTGGTGTCAAACCATACATGCATACACCTACTATTTACCCACAAAAATTAAAAAATTTTATTTAAGAGAAAGAACAGTAATTGCTACCATTTTTGTTCAATTTAGCTTTTACGTTAGGTTCAGGGGTACGTGGGCTGGTTTTTTACGCAGGCAAAATGTGCTGGTTTGTTATATAGGCAAACTGCGCCATGGTGTTTTGGTGTACAGATAATTTTGTCACCTGGGCTGGGCACAGTGGCTCACACTTGTAATCCCAGAACTTTGGGAGGCTGAGGCAGGTGGATCACATGAGGTCAGGAGTTCAAGACCAACCTGGCCAAATTGGTGAAACCCCGTCCCCACCAAAAGCACAAAAGCTAGCTGGGTGCGGTGCCAGGTGCCTGCAGTTCCAGCTACTTGGGAGGCTGAGGCAGGAGAGTCACTTGAACCCGGGAGGTGGAGGTTGCAGCGAGCCAAGATCACACCACTGCTCTCCAGTCTGGGCGACAGAGCAAGACTCCGTCTCAAAACAAAAAAGATAATTTTGTCACACAGTTAATAAGCATAGTATCCGACAGGAATTATTCCTGCTCTGCTCCCTCCTCCCTCCCTTCTCCCTCAAGGAGGCCCTGGTGGCTGCTGCTCCCCGCTAGTGTCCATGTGTTCTCGCTGTTGAGCTCCCACTTACCAGTGGCAACATGCTGCCATTGCCCAGTGTTGGCGATGCACCATGTCCAGTCTCAGTTAATGCTGGTAACAGCCCTAGGAGGAGAGCTGACTATTGTCCCCATTTTACACATGAAGAAACATAGCTCAGAGAGGTTAAGTTACTTGCCTGAGAGCACACAGCAATAATCAAACCTACACCTTCCAGGAGGCCAGAGGTGCCCTGGGTGACTCATTCTGGAATATCTGAGGTTCTTTTTGGAATCAGCATTTATTTGACCCTTATGTCTTCTTGTGGGTTTGGTTTTTCCAAATCAAAACCAGTTGTTGTTGTTTGGATTTAGCTGGGTTCTGGTAAGACTTCCCCAAAGCAGGAAACGACATAGTTCCAGAATAAATGGAAACTGTTTACACAACAGTTGTCAAGGGCTGAAACAGGAAATCAGTCATATAGAATAACGCTGAAGAGCGGAATGAATCTGTGTGGGTGGCTGAGTTTAATCCCCAGCTGATTCCAGCTCTTTGGAAAACATCTTTCCTCTCTTTTCATGTTTGTTTCTATTTTTTTTTTTTTTTCTGGCACAAGTTTTCCAGACCAGGCTTTCTGAGAGGCCGATGAGCCAGATGATTCTGCTGACCCTCGTGTTCAGAAGGACCACGCCGGTCACGTTGTCTTCATCAGGCAAAGCCATCAAGGCAGCGGGGAGTTTGTCCAAATGTCTTGTAGGTCATCACGGTTCCCACATCAGGATTCCAGATCTGGGACCCTTCCCATAGAGAGGCCACAAGCCATTCTGTCAGCCTGGGCCCCTGAAGCTCCTCGCTGTTAGGATCCCCCACCCTTACCTCCTCCTCAGGAGGCTCAGAAATCTGAATTTATACACACACCCCATTTTAGACCCTCTGCTCTCTTAAAGAACACCTAGGCAGGCCGGCTGCGGTGGCTCACGTCTGTAATCCAGCACTTTGGGAGGCTGAGGCAGGAGGATCACCTGAGGTCAGGAGTTTGAGACTAGCCTGATGAACATGGTGAAGCTCCGTCTCTCCTAAAAATATAAAAATTATCCAGGTGTGGTGGCAGGAGCCTGTAATCCCAGCTACTCGGGAGGCTGAGGCAGGAGAAGGGCTTGAACCCGTGAGGCAGAGGTTACAGTGAGCCGAGATTGCGTCATTGCAGCACCACAGCCTGGGTGAATAGAGTGAGACTCTGCCTAAAAAAAAAAAAAAATCTGTGTGGGTAGCTGTGTTTAACCCCCAAATTGATTCCAGCTCTTTTGAAAACATCTTTCTCCTCCTTTTACATGTCTGTTTCTAATCCCAGAACTCTGGGAGAAGACAGAATCGTGCACCCCAATTGCTTGAGCCCAGGTAGGCGCTGCGGCCCCTGCGTGGGCAAGTTCACCGAGGAAGGGGTTCTTGGGCTGACGGAGGACTCTGGCCACCCCGACCCCAGCGCAGCCCCGTGGGCAGCAGTCCCTAGCCCAGAGCACAAATCCCGGATGGCATAAGAGCATCTGGAGAACTATGAAAGGGCCATCGCAGCTTCCAAAATTGCTGCAACTTCAACAGATGACTTCTTTCTACTTCCCTGTCCCCAAACATCAAAAATACACAGAGGGAAAGGTTGGGATTGTGTCAGCCACATGCTCTAAATCCATTTACATCGGTAGAAACTGGGTGAGTCAAGAAAAACCCTGTATCAGGGGTTTCCAGTTATCCATCCATCTATTTAAAAAATAATATATATATATATATATACACATATATATACACATATATGTGTATATATGTGTGTATATA
>NW_022436955.1:28352935-28372637 GCF_009761245.1 Sapajus apella
GCTGAGGCAGGAGAATCTCTTGAACCTGGGAGGCGGAGATTGCAGTGAGGAAGATCGCACCATTGCACTCCAGTCTGGGTGACAATGTGCCACTCTGTCTAAAAAAAAAAGAAGAAAATGATTAAGAGGAAACATTAGTTTTGGGGAAAGTTCTGGCTAAACCGATGTAAAGGCCTCTTGCTGAAGGCAGGTCACATGATCAGACTCCCCCGAGGGGCGGTGCCTGCAAAGAATTGATCACATGTTGGGGTTGGGGAGTTTTGATAAATTGACTGTGTGTGTTCTCGCTAAAACTGGACAAAGGCAGGACCAGTGCAGAAGCCCACAGGCCAAAGCCCCCTGGAGAAGAGGGTTTGGAGGACCCTGAGCAAAGCTTGGTTGAGGAGAGGGTCCTCGTCATGATTACTAGGGGCTCTGACCCCATTTAGGAAGATGGGGACTGTGCCCATGAGATCTGAAGGGTGGAGGGGAGTTCTTGAGGCAGAAGGCTGGGGTGGAATTCCAGACAAAGGCAACAGTGCAGGGATGGGGTGAGCAGAGATCTGGAGAGATGGCCTGCGGTGAGGCCCCATGCACCTCACGGACAGTTCTGGTACACCTGCCTGCACACAGTCTCCACCACCCTCTCCAGGTCTAGCCCTGCATCAGACAGGCCCAGGTAAGAGCTGCCTCAAACGTGACATTTCATCAGCGCCTGGCCCCCGTGCCCGCCTCGCCAGCCTCGGCCTGTGGGGGCTGCACAAACAGCAGGCTGAGGGGCCCCTCCTGACAGGTGGCCAGGACCCCTTTGTGTGATCATGTGTGTGAGGGGGGGTTAGGGCTGGGGGATGCCACCCAGTGTCACCTGAAGTCCACATGTAGAGCCTGGGGCCCACGTCCACGCTTCTCCAGCCATGGACGCTGGCCGTGGGAAATGCTCTGTAGGGCCAGCTGCCACTCCCCCGACCCCCCGCCTCTGGAGGCGTGTGGCAGGTGAGAGGCGTCAGCGACAGACCAGAGAGGCTGGAGGAGACGAGTCGCATCCACTTCCCAAATTCCCTCTCTGCAGGGCCGCAGGGGCCAGCTGCCTCCCGTGTCCCCAACAGAAGAAGGGAATTAAATAACAACAATAATAGTAAAAACAAAACCTTATCATTTGTAGTTGCTGTAGAGTAAGGTAAATTTTGCTTCTGTGTTGTGTGCCGTTTAATAGAAAACCTAACCCCAGCTCTGCTTAAAATTCACTCACTCCCTGTAAAACCTACCTTATCTATTCTCCCCACTTTCTAAGCAAAGTTCCCAGGCATCTCAGGACTCCTGTTTCTCTTGCTGACCAGCTGCAAGGTCACAGGGCAAGAGAACACCCAAAGAATGCACAATGCGTTTCTCAAAATGCTATTTTTCAAATGTAACATACATCACAAGACATGTTACAAATTAATGAACTGTTCTTTGTTCTGACTTCTGTAAACCTGTCAGCTGCTACGTCCTGGGGGTAGGAAAGGACCCGATTCTCTTTCTCCGGAGCTCAGACTTGGGACGCTAATCCTCTGAGTGGGTGGTCACCTTCATCTCATCCGCCTGTGTCACCCACGGGTCTCTCCGGTCTCCTGGATACTCTGTAACACGACCCCACGCTCGGGTCTCAGCGCTGGCCACTCCTGCCTTTGCCGGGCCTGGTGCCACCCCGTGCCCACCGCCTGCGGGGTCCCAGAGCCCGCCCATCCCTGCACCTCTGTGCACAGTCCTTTTACTGAGCACTCCCTAAATTATCCCACCTCGAGTGTGCCTGTGAGGCCTGCTTTGCCTTCAGCTCCCAAACCGTGTCCACTTTTAGGAGGGGACTTCCTGGAATGGGCTTCCGAAAGGTACCTACGTGGTGAGGGGCTCAGCATGAAATAAGGGCAAGGGCATGCGTATAGAAGACAGGCGGACCTGACTCACCCCTAACTCCCGTGACCTGGACCTCTCTGGGTCTGCATTCTCCCCCTAGTAAAACGGGAGATGCATCGCTGTGCAGACAACCGGGATTCCTGGGCCAGACTTTCCTTCTGACGTTAGCACACCCGCCCTGCAACCCAGCTGGACGAGGGCAGCCTTCTCCCCACCCCACCCGCACCTCAGCAGACGCATTTCCCCGTCTGCCCTCGGGCTGAGTGACACACAACGGCTGAACCAGGGATGGGTGACATGCAGGGCACGTTGGCATGTTTTTCCAACATATTCTCCGCCTTACTCATTCAGTGGGAGATACTCACATGAGCTGCCCGCCCAGGAGGCCCTCGGGCACCACAGACCAGACACACAAACAGGTCCTCTCTCCTTCCAGAAGCTTCTGGAACCCTTTGTGCTTCAGATTCAAACACCCTTCCTCCAGATGCTAGGCATCTCTGTCCTCTCCTGCTGACCCACCATTCGGATGGTGCCTGTCACCCTAACTCTGCACACCCCAGGTTCCTCCCAGCCCCATCCCTCCGCCCTCCTTTTTGTATGGTTTACCAGCCGGTCCTCCTGGTTCTGCCTTGCCCACTGAAATGTTTTGTTTGTAGGGTTTTAAAAATAATGTATTTAGGTGAAATCATATAATATAAAAATAACCATTTTAAAATGATAAATTAGTTGCTGTTTAGTACTTTTTTTTTTTTTTTTTTTCTGAGATGGAGTCTCCGTCTGTCACCCAGGCTGGGGTACAGTGGTGCCATCTCGGCTCACTGCAGCCTCAACCTCCTGTGCTCAAGCAGTCCTCCCTCCTCAGCCTCCTAAGTAGCTTGGACTACAGACGCATGCCACTATGCTCGGCTAATTTTTTGTAGAGACAGGGTTTTGCCATGGGTCCCTGGCCGATCTTGAACTCCTGGGTTCAAGACATCTGCCGGCCTTGACCTCCCAAAGCACTGGGATTACAGGCGCGAGCCCCTGCACGCAGCAGCATTCAGTCATTTAGTACATTTACGATGTTGTAAAACCACTACCCGCTCTAGCTCCAAAACCTTTCCCCCACTCCACGGTGAAACCCTGGACCCAGTAAGCAGCTTCTCTTCCTTTCTGCCTCCCCCAGCCCCTGGCAGCCTGCAGCCTGCTTTCTGCCTCTGCGGACTGGCCTGACCTGAACGTTCCGTCTCAATGGCATCCCACAGCATGTGGTCCGGGTCTGGCTTCTTTCACTCAGCACCGTGCCTTCAGGGTCCATCCACACTGTACAGCCTGGATCAGTGTTTCATCTCCTCTTTTCTTTTTTTGAGACTGAGTCTCACACTGTCACCCAGGCTGGAGTGCAACGGCGCCATCTCAGCTCACTGCAGCCACTGCCTCCCGGATTCAAGCAACTCTCCTGCCTCAGCCCCCTGAGGAGCTGGGATTCCAGGCACCCGCCACCTCACCCAGCTAATTTTTGTATTTTTAGTAGAGATGGGGTTTCACCATGTTGGCCAGGCTGGTCTCAAACTTCCGACCTCAGGTGATCCGCCTGCCTTGGCCTCCCAAAGTGCTGGGATTACAGGTGTGAGTCACCGTGCCCCGCCTAAAGCTAGTCTTACAAGGGCTGGCCTGTGTCTGGCTCCCTCTCTTAGCTCCCTTGCTCTGAGGAAGCCATAGCCATGTCATGAGGACGCTCAGGCAGCCCGTGGAGAGGCCCATGTGGAAGGCAGCTGAGGCCTGCCACCAAGGCGCATGCAGACACAGCAGTTTGGGAGGGGCCCCCCTGGAAGCGGGTCCTCCGGTTGTGATCAAGTCCTCAGGCCAACATCTTGACCCCAGGAAGCCCAAGCCAGAACTGGCCTCACCAAGCCATTCCCAAATACCTGGTCCACAGAGACCATGAGAGGCAGTAAATGTCATGACTTAGTTTTGGGGTGATATGTTACACGGCCACTGACAACTAGTACACCCCCACCACCCACTCTTCCCACAGCAGCTGGAACGATCCTTTCAAAGATCCCTCCCCCTTCTACCAAAAATCCTTCATGGCTCATGTGGTTTCTGGAAGAAAATCCAGCGTTCTCGCTCTGACGCACATGGCCGCAACCTAACCCCCGGGCTTGTCTCTTATCTCCTTCAGAGCACACACCGCAGCTTTAAGCTCCTGGAAGGCATTTTCAAGTTCCTCTAATCACGTCCTGTGTGTCAGTCTGGCCTGGAATGCTTCCTTCTACCTTTCATCAATTCCTGTTTATTCTTCAAATAAATCACCTCCTCAAGGAAGTTCTTCCCGGCTCTGCTCTGCAGTCCTGACCTCAGCTGCTGCCCTCCACTTTCACAGCGCCACACGGATTTCCATCTTGGATATTTCATCACGCTCAGCCACGATGGCTGTTGACCAGTGTGGGGGTGGTGTTGGAAATGAGGCGGGGGATGGTTGTCACAGTGTCACAGTGACACCAATCAGAAAACAAATGTACCACACCCAACGCCAGCAACACCTGCTGCTGAGTCGTGTTCTCAGTGGGCTAGACCAGGCCAAGCTTTGAACAGCACATTTCTGCAGGGGCTGCAGAGGTCCTGAAAGGAATCACAGGCTGGGTGGAGGACAGGGAGCAGGGAGCCCTTCTCATGTGAAGATCTGCTGCTGGTTCGAGTTTATAAAATGCAATGCTTGGCCACTCTAGGGGACTCGGGCACCGAGAAGAAAAGGCTGACTCCAGGGCTGGAGCAGGGCAAAAGAGGAGCCGAGAACATCTTATTGCCCCAGAAAGAAAGTTTTCAACGAATAATGGGGACATGTCAAAAAGAAGCCAGGCTGCCCCAATCTGGAACAACTTAAACTTCAAAATAAATATGGTAAGGGATTATAGCCCACTGAATAAAATAAGATCCCTGCGTCCAGCCTGACGCAGACAAATAAAAGAATAAATAAATAGGAAAGAAGGGAAAGTTCTCTTTTAAAGAAAGTTTCTCTTTAACAACTAATATATCTTCCAACTAACAAACACATCAGTGCGGTTTCGCTCTGTGTCCCCACCCAAATCTCATGCTGAACTGTAATTCCCAGTGTTGGGGGAGGCACCTGGTGGGCAGTGATTGGATCTTGGGGACAGATTTCCTCCTTGCTGTTCTTGTGAGAGTGAGTTCTCACGAGATCTGATGGCTTAACAGTGTGTGGCACGTCCCCTCACTCTCTGTTTCTCTCCAGCCGCCATGGAAAGAAGGGGCTTGCTTCCTCTTCCCCTTCCGCCATGACTGTAAGTTTCCTGAGGCCTCCCAGCCATGCCTCCTGTTAAGTCTGCAGAACTGTGAGTCAACTAAACCTCTTTTCTTCATAAATTACCCAGTCTCAGCTTGTTCTTTATAGCAGTATGAGGACGCACTAATACAGCTAGGGATGATGGGTTCAGGTCATCCAAGCAGGCTAACAACTAGTGATTTTTTTTTGAGACAGGGTTTCATTCCTGGCCGAAGTGTGATGGTATCACACCTCACTACAGCCTTGATTTCCTGGGCTCAAGAGGTCCTCCCACCTCAGCCTCCCAAGTAGCTGGAACTACAGGTGCATGACACCATACTGGCTATTTTTTTTTTTTTTTTTTTTTTTTGTAAAAGGTGTCTCACCATGGTGCCCAGGCTGGTCTCAAATTCCTGGACTCAAGCAATCTGCTTGCCTCAGCCTCCCAAAGTGCTGGGATTACAGGCATGAGCCACCATGCCTGGCTGACAATTTTTGAGTGACAGGAAATTTATAGTCTCAAAATATTTCCCCACGGATTATTTATTATTTACAAAGGGGGAAACAGTGACTTTTCAGTGGACTAACCTCACAGATACCCACTTAAGTGATCAAAACTGACGTCATCACAATTGGAACCAGCCAACCCCATGGGCCGGCTGTTACAATGCTCTGAGGAGGACATAACCCCGTCTCTGGGCTGTTCCTAATTCAAATGTGTAGCCCAAGTCTCAGTGAGAGACAGGCTCAAACCAAGGACATTCTACAAAAGAACTTTTTCATATGCTATGAAAATGTGAGCATCATGGAAGACAAAAGAGGGTGGGGTGGAACGTGTGGGCAAAGAACCGAAGGAGGCTGAAAAGGCAGAACAAGTAGACGCAGTGTGAGCCTGGGTCTAATTTTAGACTCAAAAAGGAAAGGACAATACAGCTATAAAGGACTTTATTGGGACGGTCGATGGCTTACAAGCACGAACTAGATTAGATTATGAACTACAACAAGAACGGACGAGGTAATGCAGTGCGGCAATGTGATTTCCTGAGTTTGGTGATTCTATGTGGTTATGTTAAGGGAACATCCCTGTTTTCAGAAATTGTTCCCTGAAGGATTTATAGGTAAGAGGCTGCTGGCCAAGGGGGGACTTGGCCTCTCTCCGGGGACTGTGTCTTCTCAGAGCCGACTGCCGTTCACTCAGGAAGCTGTCCGCTAGCCCAAAGAGGCCCAGGGCAGGCCTCCTTCCTGTTGCCTGCTCAGCTGTGGCCTGTGTCCCAATAGCAGCTTTCCATTCGAGACTCGGCTGTTTAAAAGAGGGCCTGGCCCCTGCTCTGGCCGATTTTTGGCCGCCATAGCCCGCCTGCCATCTGTGAGGGATTTTCCTCCACGCTCACCTCTCGTTATCAAGAAGGAGGTGGGGTTCGAGTGTGGTGGCTCACGCCTGTCATCCCAGCACTGTGGGAGGCCGAGGCAGGTGGATCACTCGAGGTCAGAAGTTCAAGACCAGCCTGGCCAACATGGCAGTACCCCATCTCCACTAAAAATACAAAAATTAGCCGGGCATACATCGTGTGTGTTGTGGATGGCATTGGTGACCCACAGAGGTCCCCAGGATCTCTCAGTGCTGTTGTTCCTGTGGCCAGCAGCTGCAACACTCCTTCCAGGACTGCCTTCGGGCCACAGCAGACACCTGGCCGAAGTGCCCCCGGGCGACTCTGTGGCCCAGCTCCCTCGCCTGAGGCCTGCCTCCTGCTTGGCTGCCCACGAATCAGGCTGGGGCCAGGCTTGGGCCGAAATGGGCCCCTTGCCAGGCTTCCTCTGGCCCGAGCCTGCCCTACTTCTGCACCCAAAGCCCGCTGGGCCGGGGCACCGCACGGTGCCTGTGCACGGGTCCTCACCTGGGGCTGAGACAGGGGTGGGGACTCTCCCCCCGATGCCTTGCACTATGGCACATAAAGGGCAGCCCTGATTTCCTCAATCACTCAGTGGACACTGACTGAGCACTGACCGTGTGCCAGCCGGGACTCTGGGTGCCCGGCAGTGCTGTGGCTGTGTGCCTGTTTCTGTGTGGTTTTGTCTGTGTGACTGTTTATGTGTCTCTGTGTGGTTTTGTCTATGTGTGTGAGTGTGTGTGTGTCTGTGTGGTTTTGTCTGTGTCTGTGTGTGTCTCTGCGTGCTTTTGTCTGTGTGTGTGTGTGTGTGTGTGTGTGTCTGTGTGGTTTTGTCTGTGTGTGTCTCTGTGTGGTTTTGTCTGTGTGTGTGTGTTTCTATGCGGTTTTGTCTGTRTCAGTGTGTGTGTCTGTGCGTGGGTTTGTCTGTGTCAGTGTGTGTGTGTCGGTGCGTGGTTTTGTCTGTGACCCATTTTCCACCCCAGCGGGCACCAGTACAAGGTGGACGGTGGCCTGAGTGGACCGTGCCTCAGGTTGGCCCCAGGGACAAGCCCTGCCCACAGCAGCCTCAACCCTTCCTCAAGACGTGGTGAGTGTCATGGAGGGAGGTGAAATCCACTGACAATGCAGGGGGGACAGCTGACGAGATCCCTCCCTCTGACCTTCCACCAGGGAAGCCTGAATTTCTCCAGGTGTTCTGAGCTGATTAGGCAGGTGGGAGGAAGGTGTGCGGCCAGCCAGTGAGGTTGGAAGTAAATCTCCTCCCGAGCAACACAGCTCTTGGAAAGCACAGAGCCCTGTGCAAAGGACAGTTGCGGGGACACACCCCCCCCCAACAAAGGAAGCACCTGGGAGGGAAAGGCAGTGGGGGTGCGGAACAGGGACGGCAGGTCAGGGGGGCTGTTTCCAACCCTGCTCTGCTTTTTCCTGGCCTGTGGTCTGGGGCACCTTCAGGAATCTCTTAAACCTGGAAATGCAGAGATGCTCATTGTGTGCATCAATTAAGTTATTGCAATAAATGGAGTCAGCAGCACAGGCAAGCCACCGTCTTCCTTGGGACAGGACACACGTCCTGAGCTCTCCACCAGCTGTGCCTGAGAAAGGACGTGCGAATCCTCCCCACAGGGCCTGCTGAACCCTTGGTTTTTATCTGACACTTGCCGGAAGAGTTCTGTGAGACTTACGTAGATTCTTATGACACTCTGGCCACACGTAAAAAAAGGAAAACGCAAGTGGAATGGATTTCAGAATATCCTAAACATCTTCACTTCAGAGTCCGACTCCCTGAATCAGTCCTTAACTCAGAGTGACCCAGGTCCCTGTGTTCTCTGTGCCGCTGTTTCTACTCAAATACAAAAACTAGCTGGGTGTGGTAGCAGGTGCCTATAGTCCCAGCCACTTGGAGGCGGAGGCAGGAGAATCCCTTGAACCCAGGAGGCAGAGGTCGCAGTGAGCTGAGATCGTGCCACTGCACTCCAGCCTGGGCAACAAGAGCGAAACTCCATCTCAAAAAAAAAAAAAAAAAAGCAAGTGGGCAGAACGTGTGCAAAAGACCTGTGGCTGCAGGAAATGTCACCTTTTCCAGCAACTGTGAGGAAGCCAGCATGGCTGGAACACAAAGCACAGAGGATACGATAGCGCTGGAGAGGTCAGTGGCCAGCTCATTTACAGCTTTGGGGGCAGGCTTGCAACTCCGGGCCCCATCCTGGGAGCCGTGGGGAGCCATGGAGGGTTTGCAGGGCAGCTGCAACGTCCTCTGGGTGGTGCCCTCTGGTGGACTTTTAGGGAATGGCATTTAACATACGTGGGCAGCTCCAGGCTGGAGATACTGCTCCCCAACAGGTCCTGGGCTTGGCTCTAAGCCTTCCTTGCCGTCCTTCAGAGATTGCCCGCCCATTAATGCTGGGTGGACACCACTCACAAAAGGCAATAACAAAGTCTCCAGCTGGCAGGAGGCATCTGAGATGGCACACCACCAAGTCATGCTCTCCAGGAGACACAAGACAGACGGGCCAGCGCTGCGTGGAGCAGACCCAGACGGCACAAGGTCGGGCTAGCCTGGCTTTTCTCCAGCGGGTGCCTGGCCTGGGCCTGACCTCAGAGGTTGAGCAAGGGAAGGGGGTGGAATCCTGATCCCCTTAATCTTCGTGCAGGGCTGGTGAATCTCAGGCCTCCGACGAGGATATGTGTGGTTCACCTCTCAGGCAGCCACCCAGCCAAGGGGCAGACAGGCCATGAGAGCGATGCCCCAGCATCCTCATCCGGGAAGGGAGATCAGCTCCACCAGCCAGACAGAGGGGTCCCCACGGCCAGGGCCTCCCACACATGCCTGTGGCCTGATTCTGCTGGAGACTGCATGACAGGTCACAGGCCCGTTATCAGCCATGGCCTGGGTACTTCCCAAAGTACAGCCTGCCAGCAAAAGACTGCCATCAGCTGTTTTCTTCATTTCAGACAAGATGAATGAGCCACTCAACCTTTTCTGGAAAGAGACAAGAGAAGGAATTTTTCCTCGTTCAGTAAAAGGCTCTCAGACACATGCCCAGTGTCACAGTGCAAAAGGGTCAGGAAACCGAGTCTGGCTGTCATCCCAAAGCCCCATTTCCCTTCCACGTTGCTGGTGTCTTTTGTCCTTCCAGAGCCCCGGCGCTGAGCTGCACATATGAGCCTAGAGATGCCTGGAGAGGACTGTCCCATGAACAGACTGCGCTCGCTGGCTGCCGGCTTGACATCTAGAGGCAAAGGCTGTTATGAAATCGCTCCGCAGTCTTCTTTTGGGGGCCCCCAGCGCCATCAGCACCTCTCCTCCTATCACAGCTAGGCCCTGAAATGAGGCTTCTTGCTCAGGGAAGAGCACAAGGACAGAGGAGTCCATACTCAGCTTTGATCATCAAAGTAGATTTTTAAGGGTTTTTTTTTTTGTCTTTGATGAGCCAGTGGTCTTGAAAGCCAGGCTTTCCTGGAATCCCCAGAGCCACACATGAGCTGACCATGGTGGAAATCAGGCAGAGGACACGTGCAAGATGGGGCCCTGAGGACAGAAAGGTGCTGTTGAGCAAGGACGCGGCTTGAGAGGGACACGGGGCAGGTGACGGAGGTGACCGTTTTGCTATGGCCCCACCGGGTGGAGAGATGGAGACGGCGAAAGCAGACAGAGCCACACAAACAACAGAAACCCTGCTCTGGGCTGAGGAACAACCGGGCCCTTTTGTACAGAAGCCTGCCAGGTTTTGAACTTCAAGCAGGTCTGTGGGGGAAGAAAAGGTCCGTGGGGGAAGAAATTTCCAGTCCCATGGAAATTTCCTAGTAGGGTTTATTTTGAAGCAAAGGTTTGGCAGACGTGATCCAGTCTCCTTGGCTAGACAGGGCCTCTTTGAAAAGAGTCAAAAACAGCAGAAAGATGGGAAATGGTCCTAGAATAAGCTGGTTTTAGCGCAATCTTCTTCTTCCAAAAAGAACCGCCAGAGACCAGCCCAGGCCTCCCTTGGGGTACAGAATTCAACTCAGCTCACCTGTGGCCGGATGAGTCCGGCGAGGCAGCTCGATCCAATTCCCTACACCTGTGCCTGCTACCTGACAAGGGAAAACGAACTTTGCAGGTGGGCTGAACGTTAACCTTGAGATGGGGATTAGGTCCAGGTGGACCTAATCGAGTAGCACGCATCCTTGATCAGAGAACCTTTCCAAGCTGTGATCAGAGGGAGTTGTGACCACCAAAGCAGCAGCTGAGGCTCCACATTGCCGGCCCTGAAGGTGCAGGAAGAGGCTGGGAGCCTCGGGATGCCAGTGACCTCTGGACGCTGGAAAAGGCAGGGAAACAGATTCTCCTCAGAGCCCACAGAAGGAAGCGGCCCTGTCGACCTTGACCTAAGCCCAGTGAGACCCAGGCTGGGTTTGTGACCTGCAGAACTGTCAATGACAGATGTGGTTTAAGCTGCTAAGTCCGTGGGCATTTGTTACAGAAGCCGTGGAAAATCCACCCCTCACCTTTCTTGAGCGCATCTATGTGGCAATTTCTGGGATGTGATTCCTAATCCTCGTGACCACCTGTGAGACTGGGCCTGGGATCCCCAATTTACAGGTGGGGAAACTGAGGCTCTGTGAGATGAACTGACACCCCTCGGGGACCGGAGCAGGGACGGGAACTCCGGGCTCACTCCAAGCTGCCTGGGCCTCCGGCTGCCTACAGGTGAGGTGTGCGCCGCGCTGCCTCTCAGGGGAGAGGCCTGGGGCTTGGTGATGTCCTGTGTGTGAGGTGTCAGCACACGCAGGGGTACAAGCAATGTCGGTCTTCTTGCCCATTTTCCCAGACATCCGGTGTCGCAGCTCCAGTCTGGCCGCTAATTGGATGATAGTTTCCTTCTGATTGCCCCTGCAAAACTATTACACAATCAACCCTGGCCGGGCACGGGGGCTCATGCTGTAATCCCAGCACTTTGGGAGGCCACGGCAGGAAGACTGCTTGAGGCTGGGAGTCCGAGAGCAGCCTGGGCAACATAGCCAGAGTCCATCTCTACAAAGACAGAGTGGTGCTCACCTGTGGTCCCAGCTACTTGGGAGGCTGAGGTGGAAGAATCGCTTTAGCCAGGGAGGTCAAGGCTGCAGTGAGCCGAGATGGTATCACTGCACTCTAGCCTGGGTGACAGAGCGAGAGTCTCTTATCTTAAAATCAGCCCTGGGTTCCCATGGGCAAAAACTACCTACCTGCCCTTCCCTGTGCCCTCTTAGTAAGTAAAAGGCTAAGAGGCTCTCATTGGCAGGACTGTGCTTGGGGCCCCGGCCATTCACGCTGGCCCTGACTGATCACTGTGTGACCTCAGGTCAGTCCACACACCTCTCTGGAAAATGCATTGTTTGGGTTGGCAGAGCTCCCGTGGGTCCCTGCAGCACCAGCCACCTGGGAGCCGCTGCGGTCCCTGCCTGGGCACTGGGGGTCAGGTCGGGCTGGTGGCTGCTGCATGTCAGCACCTGCAGCATGGCAGGCGCCCTGGAGCCTCCAATCAAGGCCAAACCCTCCTGCGCTCTGCTTCCAAAAGGCAAAGATGCAGATTGCTCTCGCTGTGAATTCGTGCTCTTCCTCCTCTCTTGGCAGGGCACATTTCCTGGACTGGGGCTGGGACTCTGGGCTTCCTCCCCAGGGAGCTTTGGTACTGGCCTGGCCCTAAACCTCTGTGTTCCGGTCTGGCTTGGCCAACCGCAGGGCAGCCGCTCCTTGGAAAAGAAATGTGGAGCCTACGGCTGCCAGGAAAAGTGGAATGGCCCAGGGGTCCCCAGCGGCACTCCCAGCCTAGGAGGGAATGGCTCCTTGCCTCTGTCTGTCTCACACTTTGCTGGCTGCCATAATGCTGACCCATTCTAGCAGGTGGAATTGTGCCCCTAGAAGATAGGTTTAAGTCCTAACCCCTAAAACCCATGAATGTGACCCTATTTGGAAATCGAGTCTTTGCAGATGTAATTAAGATGAGGTCATACTGGGGTAGGTTGGAGCTTAATCCAGTGACTGATGTCCTATAAGCAGAAGGAAACTGGGCCGGGTGTGGTGGCTCACACCTGGAATCCCAGCACTTTGGGAGTCTAAGGTGGGGGGATCACTTGAGGCCAGGAGTTCGACACCAGCCTGGCCAACTTGGTGAAACCCCGTCTCTACTAAAACTACAAAAATTAGCCAGGTGTGATGATGCACACCTGTAATCCCAGCTACTTGGGAGGCTGAGGCAGGAGAATGGCTTGAACCTGGGAAGTGGAGGTTGCAGTGCGGCGAGATCACGCCATTGCACCCCAGGAAGAAGGAAATTGGCTGGACGTGGTGGCCCACACCGGTAATCCCAGCACTTTGGGAGGCTGAGGTGGGCAGATTGCTTGATGCCAGGAGTTTGAAATCAGCCTGGCCAACATGGTGAAACCCTGTCTTTACTAAAAATACAAAAATTATCTGGGCATGGTGGCGCAAGCCTGTAATTCTAGTTACTCGGGAGACATGAGAATCACTTAAACCCGGGAGGCAGAGTTTGCAGTGAGCTGAGATCATGCCACTGTACTCCAACCTGGGTGACAGAGAGACTTCATCTCAAATTTGAAAAGGGAGATTTAGACACAAACATGGAGAGAAGGCCATGTGAGATGGAGGCAGGGTTGCAGTGAAAACGCCAAGCGTCGCTGGCGGTGAGCAGAGCTTACCGAGGGAGGCCCGATTTTCTTGTGTCTTGCTGATGTCGGATTCTTGTGTCTCACCCTCCTGAGGAGAGATCCCCAAGCCTGGCATCGCGGGGGTGGCAGTGTGGTGGTCCCTGGAGCTGCCCAGTGGAGGTGGGAACCGTGATGGCACAGCCCTGGTGCGATCCTGCATGGGACCGCTGCTGTGCGGTCAGCTAACGGAGGGGAAGGACCCGGCTCTGACGCAGACACATTCTCTTCACTGTCACCATTGCCCGCTAGTCGATGCTTTGAGGAAACACAAGAAAATCAGATGTCCCTTGACAAATCCCAATTCAAGAACTGGCCTGTATTCCCAGATTATGACCTTCCTTGTTGGGGGCTAAGCTGTCATTTTTTGGAAGGACCGGTGGTCAGGGACGGCTTCAGGTCTCTGTCTGCTGATCATTCTCAAAAGCTGCTTCTGAACTTCTATGAAATTAAAAAGCCTGCAGACATGGGCTTTGGAGTCCAGAGAACTTGATTCTGGGTCAGGTTCTGCCTCAAAGGCCCGGTGTGTGCCTCTGGGTAAGGGGTTATGCCCTTAGGGTCTTCCAATCCCCCTGTAGTTTGGAGTGAGGGTCACTCTTGGCCAGTTGCCAAGTTCCATAAGAACTGGTCCCACCTCCTTGCTATGCCCCCTCCCCTCTCCCTATCGGCCTATCCAGCATGGGTGGGGTGCCCCAACCTGCATTTGATACTACAGAATAAATAAGTAAATAGAAAAGTCCTTATTTACACTTGCCCTCCAGAAGCTCGAAAACCCCTTTGGGGACTTGGCTGCTGAAGAAGACTTCCTTACCTTTCCCGGTGGTCCTGGGTCAAGCAGGACTCCATGGTTGTCAGTGACAGAAACTCAAAACAGAGGAAGTTTTAGCCCCAGGGCCATGCTGGGGGCCACGAAGGCTGAAACTGGGACCTTAGTGCTGAGAACACACATTCTCATCATCTGTTCCTGTCTTGGCTGCTCTGCAGGGACCTCATTTTCTCCCCAAGTGGGCAGATTTTTCTCCCAGCAGTGGGAAACGTGATGCAGGTACCTGGCTTAGGTCTGTTTACCTTGGTGAAAAAGTTCTGAATAGGCATCTCCCCCTGTTTGAGAATAGAAACACCCAGGGAAGGACTCTGATTGGCTGGGTGTGGTCATGTGCCTAGCCCTGGGCACTATTACGATGGCCACTGGGTAGGAGCCCTATCATTGGCCAGACCTGGGTCAGATGCACGTCCAGGGGTGGGGCCCTGTGATTGGCAGCTCTGCCAGCATAACGTGACTAGAATAAGATTAGCTCCTGGAAGGCTGGGAAGGAAGTGGGGCGGTCCCAGGCCTCCCTTCTCTCTGCTGTCTGACAGCAACCCAAGGGTCCCTGGACTGGATGTCAGGGCCGTGAGATCTTGGACTCCTGGTCACGGGTTCCTCGCACATCTGTTAGCCTCTGGACACATTTTCAAGTGAACTTTTACTTGGAAGACCAACCTGAGTTGCTCTGGTTGAGGCAGGAAAGGATGGAAAGGAGAAGGGGAGGGCTCAGAGTCCCCTCCGTCCCACCCCCATCCAGGAGCCTCCCCAGGCTGAGAGGTATAGGGATGTCATGTCCCATGTTACAGATGGGGAAACTGAGGTGCTGATAGCAGCCCTTGCCCAGGGCCCCCTGCAAGGACAGGAAGGAGCCCAGTTTACAGCCATAGCTTATGCCACCCAGTTCCACGAGGTACATGGAAGCAGGTCAGCCTCCTCCTTGCCCAGACATTGGAACGAGTCCTATGAATTCCCAGTAAAAGGGAGAGGTCCACAAGGAATTTTCAAGCTCAGATGAGGATGGTTCACTCTGGCTCTGTAACCTGTGGCGTGGCCAGCTTGGGAAGGGATGCTGCAGCCCAGCGGGCTGGCGGGTGACTTTGGCCTGGGCAACATGGTCCTTTTTCAGCCTCAGCCCTGTTGAATCAGAAGCAGGCTCTGGGCCTGAGGTTGTGCCCGCAGGACTCAATGAGCCCAGTGGCTTGGCCCAGCCTGGGACATGCAGCTACCAAAAGCCAGAAAGGCCTCCCCACCCAGGCCACCTCCTCTGCTCCACGCAGACCACACTCCTGCACTGTTGCCTGTTGGCAGGACCCGCTCAGTGTCCCCTCCCAGGATGGGCTCAGGTCAGACCAGGTATGGCCACCCTGGCCCTCCCTGGAACACCTCAGCACACACCCGCTGCTGGGAAGGCCCTGCAGAGAACATCTGCAGAGCTGTCTGGGGCCAGGATGGCACCACCCAGCCATGCCCATGAGACCTGAAGCCACCTTCACACCCTCAGAGCCGGTATTCCAGAAGAGGACACTGAGGTCCCGGGAGGGGAAATTCCTTCCGCTGACAGTCCCTGCTATTTGACACCCACAATGACAGAGAGGCTAGGCCCATCCTGCAGGCATGGCAGGAGGGGCAGTGTATTTGGGGTGAAAGGAGTGTGGGGCTCCTGGAGTGGAGTGCTGGGGTGACTCTGGGCAGGAGAGCATTGGAAGCCAGTGCAAAGGCTGTGGGCCATCCTGGGATAGATGCCCAAGCATCGTGGGGGTGGTGGTGTGGTGGTCCCTGGGGCTGCCCAGTGGAGGTGCCATCCTGCATGGGCCCCTCACACACTCAGCGAGGAGTCTGTGTGGTCAGCTGACGGAGGGGTGGGACCCGGCTCCGATGCAGACACATTCTGGAACTTCGTCAAATCCCTTCCTCACTGCAGGCGTCAGTTTCTCTGTCTGCAAAGCAGAAGGTTGGACTCGAGCTGTTTCTCTTCAGGTGTTCCTTGGGGCATCCACCCGTGACATGCGGCACCCAAAAAGGATGACAGCTACAGGGCGCTGAGTGGTGGCCCCTAAATATGTCCCCATTCTAATCCCCAAAACCTGTGTTTACGCAATATGGCAAAAGACGGGATTACTTTAAACAACCCAAGAGGAGGAGCCGGCTCTGCGTTACCCAGATAGGCTCTGAACGCAGTCACCTGTCTCCTTATAAGAAAGCAGAAGGAGAAGTTTGGGGAGACACGCAGAAAGGAGGGGGGTGAAACCAGAGGCTGCGTTTGGAACAAGCAGCCCCAAGCCACAGAACACGAAGGGTTATCGCCACCACCAGAAGCTGGAGGGGCAAGGAGGGGTCCCCGGAGGGAGCGCAGCCCTGCCAATAACTTGGCGTCAGACCTCTGGCTCCCAGGACGTGGGAGAGGAAAGTTCTGTTGTCTAAGTCACGTGGTTTGTGGTACTTTGTAACAGCAGCCACAGGAAACGAATCCAGTGGCTGAACATGGGTGCAAAACACCACATCCTCCATGTGCTTTGTGGAGTCTGGTAATGGCCATCATAGAGCAAAGGCTCTGAGAAGTCCTGCAGGGAAGTAAACGTTCCATTTTCCCAAGCTTGTTCAATCATGAAAGCCCCCATTTCCATGCAGCCTTTAGCTTCCCATGGAAGACACTTTGGGAAATGTTGGACTGGCAAATCCTGAAGGCCTCTACATTGAAAACTCTGAGGCTTTAACAGTGGGAAGCCAACCCACAAAATAGAAACTTGCGTGCATAATCAGAGGCTTTTTTTTTTTTTTGAGACAGAATCTCACTCGGTCGCCCAGGCTGGAGTGCTATGATGTGATCTTGGCTCACTGCAACCTCTGCCTCCTGGGTTCAAGCAGTTTCCTACCTCAGCCTCCTGAGTAGCTGGGACTACAGGCACCTGCCACCATGCCTGACTAATTTTTATATTTTTAGTGGAGACGGGGTTTCACCATCTTGGCCAGGCTGGTCTTGAACTCCTGACTTCGTGATCCACCTGCCTCGGCTTCCCAAAGTGTTGGGATTACAGGCATGAGCCTCCGCTCCCGGCTAAGGCTATTTTTCTAAATAGTCCAGATGCTTTCCTATGTGTGGGGAAGCAAAAGCAGTTCAGGGAAGAATACACCTCTTCTTAATTGGACTTGAATGCCATTGAGCACACAGCGGCCTAACCCTGAGGGAATCAATGTGTGGATGCCAATTAGGTGGGACTCTTTTCTTAAACTGTGTTCCTAAAGGCTGAGTGAAAGGCTTTGCATTTCCGAGACCTCTGGCTGAGTGCCACAGTGCCCTGCAGAGCCCAGGAGGCCTAAGCTGCCGTCAGCCACGATTGCACCACTGCACTTCAGCCTGGGCAACACAGGGAGACCCTGTCTCAGGAAAAAAACAAAAAAAACATGCCTTCCAGAGGCCATACAGATTTAAACCTCCAGCAACACAGAGCAGCAGTGTTCATTTCCCCACGTCCATGCCAGCACTAGGCATTTTCATAGTTTATATCTTGAAACGGTCCTGTATATTTGTACCACAAAGATAAACAAGAATTGTTGAGTTATCTGAGTTTCCATTCAGTCCTGCCCAGAGCAGCCTCCCCCGAGCCCATCACCGCCAACAGGGGACTGTGCCAGCGACCAGTCGGCAGTGGCCTAAGGTCAGGCCAGACTTTTCAGAGGAAACAGCAGGCCTCACTCAGATGTGACCTGAAATACTAAACTCTGAAAATGAGGCAATTCCATGGCACAGGCTCCTTCCCCGGGGACGGCCGCACTGAGACAAGGGGTGAGATTTGGAGGTAGGAAGACCTAGGTTTTGCTGTCTCAGCTCCTTCTAGCTGTGACCTTGGGAGCTCACATGACCTCTTTGTGCCTCAGTTTCCCTATCTTTGAGGAGGGATAATGGTCACCTCAACCTCTGAGCTGTGGTGAGGATTAAATTATTTTGTTAGCAGCAGCGAATCTGTGTGGGTCTGCAGCAACTCATGTCTTGCCTCTTTGGAAGAAGGAATTTGTCGGAGGGGCACAGCTGAGAGGCCACGCGTTAGCGCAGGAGCAAAGGTTCATTCAAAAGCTTTAGCGCGAATGAAGTCCACTTGGAAGGAGGGCCAGTCAAGCCAGCTACGTTGAGAGACGCAAGTGCTCTGCTGAACCTCTGACTTGGGGTTTTGTAGGTGGCATGGTTTTGTAGGCTGGCATGGTTTTGTAGGTTGGCATGGTTCTGGATTTTTCCTTGGGGTGGGCTGTCTGCATGTGCAGTGGCCTGTCAGCACTTAGAAGGGGCTGCAGTGCAGGAAGTTTGCTCACCTCAGGTGACTGGAGCCAGCGAGGGCTGCTCCTAGAGGAAGGACAGCTTCCCACTCATTCAACACCACCATTCTGCCTCTTGTGTGCATGCTTGGGCCTGCTGGCCCCTCTCCTGCGCTCTTACCAGGAAGCTGCTGATCGCCAGCTCTAGGTGTCTTCCAGACGGCCCTGCCCGCACCACCCTTCCCCTCCCCTCCCCTCCCTTCCCCTCCCTTCCCCTCCCCCCTTTCTTCCCTTCTTCCTTTCTTTCTCTTTCTTTTCTTTATTTTCTCTTTTCTTTTCTTGTCTGTCTTTTCTTTTCATTTTTTCAGTCTCACCCTGTTGCCCAGGCTGGAGTGCAGTGGCACGATCTTGGCTCACTGCAACCTCCACCTCCTGAGTTCAGGAGATTCTCGTGCCTCAGCCTCATGAATAGCTGGGATTACAGGCATGTACCACCACACCTGGATAATTTTTGTATTTTTAGTAGAGGTGGGGTTTCACCATGTTGGCCAGGCTGGTCTCAAACTTTTCCCTGGCGCCGGCTGCTGCCTATTATTATTTTAGAGAGACAGTTTAGCAACTGCCTGCCCATCGCCTGCTGGTCGCCTGATATTCCTTGAAGAGGGGGGAGTCCCTTGCCTTGCTCATGCCTGCCTCGTAGAGACAGACAATTTCCTAACAATTTGCTCGTAGTGACAGGCTTTACAGATGTAACCCTAACATGAGCCAGCGTTGCAGACAGCTCAGGCTAGACAGAGTCACAGACAAGCACAGTCCAGCCACTAAAAATGGTTGGAAAAGAATCTAGGGTTTGACTAGCATGTCTCTAGAACACTGAAAGAAATCCACTTCGTAACCCACAATTACGTGTCTTGAAATCCTGCTTCCTTTCATCCTGCTCCTCCTGGATCCTGCACTGGTTCCAGAACCTTCCTTCAGTCGCCCAGAACCGCCCCCAACATCCAGCCCTCATCTCTGCCTCTCTCCCTCGCCTCCCCCAGCCTTCGCTTTGCTTAGGGGAAGGAGCTTCCTCTATCCACTTCTGCTCGTTTCCTGGTGGCCTCATCTAGAATGGGGTTCTCCGCCATAAAGGACAGCTTCCTCGCGCGTCTCCTCCTTCCTCTCTAGGTCCTGTCTCCGGCTGCCCCTTCCCCAGCTCTGTCTGTGGTGGAACCAGCCTGGGAAAGGCAGAGCTCCCCTTGGAGCGCAGAGGAGGAGGAGGGAAAGCAGGTGGCGGCCGCCATGCACCTTCGCCGGTGGCGGTGCGTCCCGCGTGCGTGCGTGCGTCCCGCGTGCGTGCGTGCGTCCCGCGTGCGTGCGTGCGTCCCGCGTGCGTGCGTGCGTCCCGCGTGCGTGCGTGCGTCCCGCGTGCGTGCGTGCGTCCCGCGTGCGTGCGTGCGT
>NW_022436955.1:28372647-28422992 GCF_009761245.1 Sapajus apella
GCGTGCGTGCGTGCGTCCCGCGTGCGTGCGTGCGTGCGTGCGTGCGTCCCGCTGTCTGCCCTGCGGCTGGTCCCTCGGCCCAGTCATTCTCTCCTCTTCTGCTGGAGCCTTTTCTGGTCTTTAGAGTTTTGCCCTGGCTGGGCCTGTTCTTTCCCCCTCCCATTCTACCCAAGGAGAGGTGAGGAGGGATGAAGGATGCCCTCAACTTTGTGGCCAGAACACCCTAGCCCTGAGAGGGGTGGGCGTGGGCGGGTGGTCTTCGGTGGCTGCTCTTTCTCCGGTTTCTTCGCCCCGTCGCTGAAGGACCTTAGTTAACCCCCAGCCTCAGCACTTTCAGTGTGTATGTTCCAGTCAAGCCCCACTGGAGGGTCCCCTTCTTCCCCGCTGCTCCTCATCCTCCACGCTGGCGTTCCTGAGAGCCCCAGGATGCCAGGAGGTGTTGCCCACCCTCCCAGCCCACCCTTGCCCTGACCTGTATCCTCACTCCTAGCACCTGGAGGTCACTCTGTTGATGACACGGTGGGAGCAAGATTTGGGTGGGGCAGAGAGTGAGGGATGGGGTCAGCCTCAAGAGACAGGCTGAACCTCTCAGAGCCTGGGCTTCCTGCCTGGAATGGGGGTGATGAGCTCTCCCCGCTCCTCACAGGGCGCGGTGGGATCTGGAGCCTTCAGTGCGCTTCGGTGTGGGGCTGAGGAGCAGGTCATCGTGAATTCCCTCACCCTGTGCCGGCACGCGCTTGCTGCTGATTCAGTGCACCACGCTAGGAGGCCACACCACGAGGACCCAGCCTGGAGGCAGGGACGGATGCAGTGCCTGTCAGCCACGTGCCCGGGTTAGGGTTAGGGCAGGGACAGATGCCTGTCAGCTGCATGCCCACACACCCGGGGCTTAAGTTCTGGTATGAGGGTGGGGGCCTAGGGACCTGGAGGATGGGAACGAACCCTGGCCGGGGTGACCACGGAGGCTCCCTGCAAGAGTGGAGTCTGAGCCGGGCCTGGAACAGTGAGTGAGAAGGAGCCATTCATTTTTTCATTCATGCAGTTAACAGGCGTCTGTTCCAAGTCTGCAAAGTACAAATGCAGCATTGAGTGGAAACCAAGCGCCCAAAAGGTGCTGTCCTGTGAGGTGTGGCCAGGAGAACACAGGACATCTCTGACCTCTTTTTCAGGGCCAGTGCCAGGTCCAGGGCTTGGCCAGGCTGAGTGTGGGCAGGGCTGGCCTCCCCTGGGGTGACAGAGCCAAGGGGGCCTTGACCTCATCCATTAGGTGTGGTGTGGCCGCGTCGGGGGGGGGACAGGAAAGGAGAGAGCTCTGTGACTGCTGATAGGGACCGATCTCCCATGTTGTGACGCACAGAACAGCGAAGGGAAGAAGCATGGTAGCCGCCATTAGTGCACAAACACCGGAGAGCACACACGTGTGTGTATGCACACGCACGCAACTGGCAGCTTGAACACGCTCCTAGACTGTCTAGGCCCAGCATGGGTACCACCCACTCAAAAGATTACATTACTAGGTTTCAAATCAATAGAAGTAAAAAAAACCCCAAAGAGCCTGGCTTTATGGGGTCCAGGTTCTGAAGCAGAGCCTGCCTCGGTTTCCCTCACAGCTCCCACTCCCTGTGCGCTTCTGTGAGGGGTCGGTGCATGAGGGGCAGCAGGCTGGGAGCTGGCAGAGCTAAGAGGTAAGGGTTGCCTGTTGGTAGCTGCCGTCGCTGCTGTTTCTGGTGTCACGGTCACTTTCCCTGCCCCCCACCCCTTTGAGTGATAGGAAAGAACCGGGAAGCCACGACCCTCTGTGGGTCTGGGCACCCCCCCATGTCTCCAAGGTTTCTCCCACTGCAATTTGGAAACAGCTTCAGAGACCTGAATTCAGGCTGGTTCCCAGCACACCCACATACAACAGACTGCACACACACACACAGCCATGTACAATTCCATGTGCACACAATCATCTCATACACGGTCACTCAACATCACATATAGAACCACGCATGGATGCACACTGCACTTTCATAATCACAAAGTGCCACACACAATTACATATACAATCACAGACACAGTCACACAAACACACAGTCATGCACCAATCACATACGTGCATTCACACACAATTGCACACATATAATCGTGCACAGTCACGCAGTCACATACAATCACACATTCACACACAGTCATGCACAATCACACACGACACATACAATCACAATCACGTACACACAAGCACACAAACACAAAATCATGCACACAAAGTCTCAATCTCACACAATCACGTGCACAAAATCACACAATCGGGCGCACACAATCATGCACACAGTCACCCACACAATCATGCACACACGCAATCACTTGCACACACAGTCACAGACACACAATGCAGCAAGCCCAGGAGAAGGGCACCGAGGGAGAACGGTGACATCTGGAAAAGGCTGTGGGCAAGTTGACAGGGGTGCCTCTGTGCCAGCTTTCTAGTTTCAATAATTTCCCAGGGGGTTAGGCCAGGCACGGTGACTCACACCTGTAATCCCAGCACTTTGGGAGGTCAAGGTGGGAGGATCACCTGAGGTCAGGAGTTCGAGACCAGCCTGGCCAACATGGCAAAATTCCACCTCAAAATACAAAAATTAGCTGGGTGTGGTGGTGCATGCCTCTAATCCCAACTCCTCGGGAGGCTGAGGTAGGAGAATCACTTGAACCCTGGAGGCGGAGGCTGCAGTGAGCCACAGTCGTGCCACTGCACTGCAGCTTGGGTGACAGAGTGAGACTCCATCTCAAAAAAAAAAAGCCCAACACAAATTATCTGGACATGGTGGTGCATGCCTATAGTCCCAGCTACTCAAGAGGCTGAGGCAGGAGAATCATTTGAACCTGGGAGGCCGAGGTTGCAGTGAGCCGAGATCGCGCCACTGCACTCCAGCCTGGGCGACAGAGCAAGACACCCATCTCAAAAAAATAATTGCCCAGTGGTTAGATGAGACATTAGCATTTGGGGACACTTGACATTTTGGGCTGGATGATTAAAAAATGGGGGCATGCTGCATAAAGGGTACGTAGGAAATCTCTTCTACATTTGCAACTCTTTTGTAAGTCTGACATTATTTCAAAGTGAAAAGTCAAAAGCTTTTTTTCAGCTGGGTGCGGTGGCTCACGCATGTAATCCCAGCACTTTGGGAGGCTGAGGCGGGCGGATCAAGGGGTCAGGAGTTCAAGACCAGCCTGGCCAATATGGTGAAACCCTGTTTACTAAAAATACAAAAATTAGCTGGGTGTGGTGGTGCGCACCTGTAGTCCCAGCTACTTGGGAGACTGAGGCAGGAGAATGGCTTGAACCCGAGAGGCGGAGGTTGCAGTGAGCCAAGATCATGCCACTGCATTCCAGCCCGGGCAACAGAGCAAGACTCTGTCTCAAAAAAAAAAAAAAAAAAAAAGGGAATGAAGTCTAGATATGCGCTGCCACGTGGGTGGAACCTGAAAGCGTAATGCGGAGTGAAAGAAGCCAGACACAGAAGGACACATTTTGCAAGATTCCATTGAGATGAAATATCCGTAAAACGCAGATTCATAGAGAGTGGATGAGTGGCGGCGGGCCCGGGGGAAGGGGGGAGGAGGAGTACGGACTGACCGCTAACGGGAATGATTCACGTGTTTTGGAACTAGATAGGATGGAGCTTGTACAAGATTGCAAATATATGACATTAAGTGCCATTGGCTTGTTGGGTTTAAATTACTTGCTCTTAAGTCATGTAAATTTTACCTCAGTGCATTATTTTTCTTAAAGTGAAATGCTGTCCTGGGTGTGTGTGCACAGGCACAGCCCCCGGCTCCAGCCAGTTTGGCCAGAAGAATTGGGCCCCAGGGAAGCAGTAAATCTGAATTACAAGGTGAAATCTCCTGACTTGTAGCTCTTAGCAACTGACTAAAGGTATTTTGTCAATACCATTGGAGGCAAATGCAGGTCTCTACCAGCTGCCCGTCTAAACCCAAGATGACCTGGGGTGGAGCATCTGCATGCTCAGTCCAAGCACTCGGGAGGGAGACCGCCACCTCTCACCTCCATGGGGTTTACTGGGAGAAGGGAGGACAGATGGAAAAGTCCTTCCAGGCAGAGAGAAAAGCTCCAGACAAACACCAAGATGTTAGTGGTTGTAAAAGACAAGAGCTGCAGCCTTTTAAAAGCCCACAGGCCTCCTGCTTTCTGGGGAGATTGTAAATGTTTAGTCTGGACTTGGTTTTGTTTGGTCGATGATGTTTTGTTTGTTTTCTTTTTTAAAAAAACGCACAAAAAACTGCTAGACCATCCTAACTGCGAGCACCATGTTATCCCAAAAAACCAAGTAAAGGGTAAACAAGATGGGCAGGGAATCAGGCTTCCCACCCTCTCTCCATGAGTCTGCCTTGCCGCCCTGCCTGGCTGCCAGGCCCCTACTCAGCCCATCCCATGATAGTCCCTATCATTTCTTTTTTTTGAGACGGAGTTTCGCTCTTGTTACCCAGGCTAGAGTGCAATGGCGCAATCACAGATCACCACAACCTCCACTTCCTGGGTTCAAGCAATTCCCCTACCTCAACCTCCCGAGTAGCTGGGACTACAGGCGTGTGCCACCACACCCAGCTAATTTTTGTATTTTTAGTAGAGACGGGGTTTCACCATGTTGACCAGGATGGTCTCCGTCTCTTGACCTGGTGATCCACCCGCCTCGCCTTCCCAAAGTGCTGGGATTATAGGCGTGAGCCACCGCGCCCGGCCAGTACTTATCATTTCTTGAGCATGTGCTATGTGCCAAGCATCCTCTCACCCTTCAGGATTCGTTATTGTTCATCCTCCCAGCAGCTGCATGAGGCAGAAGTTGTCATTTGACAGACAAGCAAACAGATGCCGAGGCAGGAGGTGACCTGCTCCGGGCCTCACAGCTGCTGAGCCTGGTGCTGGGATCCTGAATAGCCAGCTGATGATGATTTGGTGGTTTCTGGTTGCACTGAGCTTGAAAAGCCTGTTCCCTTCCACTCAGGAATCCCCTACTGTTTCCAGTCCTGGGTCCCAGAGCTTTGATTCCCAACTTGGAGCATGTTGTTAAAATACATATCACTGGGCGGCCATCAGAGTTTCTGATGGGAGAGGTCTGGGGCAGGGCTGAGAATTTCCATTTCTAACAAGTTCCTAGTGATGCCAATGCTCCTGGTCCAGGGAGGGGAATGGGCTGGAAGCCACTGTTCTAAAGAAAACCAGCAAGTTCATTCACACTAAGGTGCAGGGGACTGGTAGCAGCGTCGGTATGAGCCTTCCTCCAGTTAGATGTGACGCTCTAGTAGGGAAGTCAGAGGCTGAGGGTGGGAAAGGAAGGGATGTTGTATTTTCTTTTGTTTTGGTTTGTTTTTTTTCCAGAGTTTTGCTGTCGCCCGGGCTGGAGTGCAGTGGCATGATGGCTCACTACAATCTCCGCCTTCTGGGTTCAGGCGATTCTCCTGCCTAAGCCTCCCAAGTAGCTGGGAGTACAGGTGTGCACCACTACACCTAGCTAGTTTTTGCATTTCTAGTAGAGATGGGGTTTCACCATGTTGGCCAGGCTGGTCTCAAACTCCTGGCCTCAGGTGATCTGCTAACCTCTGTCTCCCAAAGTGCTGGGATTACAGGCATGAGCCACCGTGCGAAGGGACGTGTTGAGGGAGGGAAACCCTCCCAGCTCCCACTGGTCACACCCAGAGCCCAGAGGAGGGGAGGGGGTGCAGGGAGAGTCCTGGATGCTCATCTCTGGCCTGGCTGGAGCAGGGCCACTTGACTCACACGTGTGTCTGTGTGGGGTTGCTCTGCCTGGCTATATAAACCAAGAGCCCCTGCAGGTGCTGCTGTGACCCCAGGGACCCAGCCACAGTTCCACCCTCCCTGCTTCTCCAGGGGCGGAACACTGATTGGTCAGAACAGGGAGCTTCCCAGTGCTGGTGGCTGCAGGTGGGGGCTTTACAAGCTTTCCATGGAGCTGGTCCATGGCCAGCCTTCCAGGCCACCCAGCAAGCAAGTGTTCCCTGGTGCTGCGGATGGTGGGGCCTCACCCAACAGAGGCCAAAGAAAGGCCATGCACAGACCCCTCCTGGCCTCCCACACCACCCCTCCACCCCTCCTCCGCTGACCTCAGCGTTCCCACCTGAGAAGCCCTCACAATACACCCAAGAGGGAAAGGTCTTTGAAGTCGCTTTTCTTAGAAAGCCACATTTTGCTTTGCTCCTACGCTTTGGGGGAACAGCTACCCCATCTCTTAAGAAACTAGCTTAGAGCAGTGTCTCTCCTGGTGACCCTGCTGACCCTCCGTCTGGTGTTAACCCTCAGCGCCTTCTCCGAGCCTGGCAGGCAAAGCTGGATGAATTCTGCAGCTGAGAGCCCCAGCTTTCTGGAGTCTTAACCAGTTCTGACTCCATATTGACATTACAGAGACTAAAACTAGCTGCCCACAGGAGTGTACTGCCACAAACCCAGGGCTTCCCTGCCCCAGGGCCTTTGCATGGACAGTAACCACAGCTGCAGCCCCTTCACCTCCCCCCAGGGCCCCCCTCTGACCACTCCTCCTCCTCCTCGGTATCCACCCTGATGGCGAACATCCCATTCTCCAGACTCACAGCAGAAATCACAGTCTACAAATTGCGTATTTAATTTTATCTATGAGTGTCTTTTTTTTTTTTTTTTTTCGAGACTGAGTCTCACTCTGTTCACCCAGGCTGGAGGGCATTGGCTTACTGCAGCTTCTGCCTTCCGGGTTCAAGCGACTCTCCTGCCTCAGCCTCCTGAGTTTCTAGAATTAAAAACATGAGCCACCATGTCCAGCTAATGTTTGTGTTTTTAGTAGAGACGAGGTTTCGCCATGTTGGCCAGGCTGGTCTCAAACTCCTGACCTCAAGTGATCCACCTGCCTTGGCCTCCCGTGTTAGGAGTACAGGCGTGAGCTACCGCACCCAGCTAATTAGTGTCTATTGAGGGCAGAGGGCTCTGTCAATACTGTGGACCTACTGAGAAGAGGAGCCAGCCGTGGGTGAACTTGACGCGGCCTGAGCAGTGGGTGGGCATTTGCTGTCTTGTGGCGCCCCCTGGTGGCCATCATGCAGGCGCATGCTCAGGTGCCTCCCCCTTCTCTCACTGCAGGGTTTGCCCCTCTCCTGGCACCCACCTCCCATGTGGCCACCCACAGTGACGTGTGCAAATCCACAAAGTGGCAGCTCTTGGCCCCCGTGGAGTTGTGTGCTTCTGGATGACCAGGTGAGTTGGAAGTCCCTGTTACAGTTCACATTATTAGTAACGGCGTGATTATTAAGCAGCTAGTGTTGATACTGTAAACATAATATGATCATTGTTTGCCACCTATGGGTCCCTGAGCAACCTCTCTCAGCCTCAGTTTCTCCATCTATGAGATGGTGATGATTGCAAGAATTAAGGGAAACGGTGCATGTTAAATCATAGCCCAGGACAGGCAGGTTTTCCATGAACAAGGGCTGTCATGAGTATTTGGGGAAATATTCTCCTGAGGGTGGGCTGGTATACCAGGAGAGGTCAGCTGTTACTCACCCAGCCGGCATGTCAGAAAGCTTCTTGGCTTCCATTTCCCCACCTGTGAAATGACCACCTCGGTCACACTGTCTCCCAGGGATGTGAGGGAGTGCCAAGGAAGACCAGAGCTTGACAAGTGCTTCCCGGATACGAAGGATGGGAAAGTTTTCCAGAGGAGGAGGTCAGACTCCTAGGCACCACCCCGGGCCCCAAAAGAGAGCGGCAGCTTATTCCTGGAAGATCACGGGGTCAAGGACAGCAAGCACTGCTTGAGAAGAAAAGGAGAGAGGGGCCAGTGTGTTAATGCCCAGCGAGGCTTCTGGGCCCTTGTCTACTGAGCCCCAGAAAAGCCAGCAGCTGCCGGGGTGGTGGCTCACACCTATAATCCTAGCACTTTGAGAGGCTGAGGTGGGCAGATTAACTGAGATCAGGCAAGACCAGCCTGGCCAACATGGTAAAACCCCCATCTCTACTAAAAATACAAAAAATTAGCCAGGTGCTGTGGTGCACACCTGTAATCCCAGCTACTCTGGAGGCTGAGGCAGGACAATCACTTGAATCCAGGAGATAGAGGCTGCAGGGAGCTGAAATCATGCCACTGCCCTCCAGCCTGGACTACAGAGCGAGACTTCGTCTCCAAAAAAAATAAAGAAAAGCCAGCAGCCAGTCCTCTAGTCAGGAGATGGGGGGCTCCTCCTGGAAAAGCTGGCTCCCCCAAACGGCCCTGCCAGACAGTGACTAGTGTACACAGAGGACAGCTTCTGAGAGGAGAGCCAGAGAATAGGCAGAGGAGAGAACACCCAGGAAGCAGGGGACACACACAACAAAACCCCAGCATCCTTGGAGTCAGGGAATGGTGGGGTATCTGCAGACAAACCCAGGATGCTGTTTCCCCAGAACCGCGAAGGAAAAGAAACAGCTTCTTGAAATTAAAACAACCATAGCGTGAAGTTTTGAAAACATCCAGTAGAAGAGCTAGAAGACAAGGCTGGGTGGGGCACAGTGGCTCACACCTGTAATCCCAGCACTCTGGGAGGCCTGACCGGCAGATTACTTGAGGCCGGAAGTTCAAGACAAGCCTGGCCAACATAGTGAATGAAACCCTATCTCTACTAAAAAATACAAAAATTAGCTGGGCTTGGTGACACATGCCTGTAATCCCGGCTACTCAGGAGGCTGAGGCAGGAGAATCTCTTGAATTTCATAGGCCAGAGGCTGCAATGAGCAGAGATCCTGCCCCTGCACTCCAGCCTGAGGGACAGAGCAAGACCTCAGTCTTAAATTTTTTTAAAGCAAAGGTAAAAAGATTTTCCAGAAAACACAGTGTACAATAAGAAAATTAGAGGATCACTGTAGATGGTTCAACATGTAATTTTAAAGTTAGGAAAGAAAGGAAATGGAGAAAACAGGATGCCCGAAGGCATAACACGGGACGTCTGCTAGGAGCAGAACGCCGAGTGTCAGGTGGAAAGGCTCTACTGAGCACCAGCACAGCCAGGGGAGAGCCGAGGCCCAAGGACTACAGAGAGGGTGTGGGCCAGACGTGATGGTTCACACTTACAATCCCAGCACTTCGGGAGGCCGAGGCGGGTGGATCCCTTGAGGTCAGGAGTTCGAGACCAGCGTGGGCAACATGGCGAAACCCTGTCTCTTCCAAAAATACAAAAATGTTATCTGGGTGTGGTGACAAGCGCCTGCAGTCCCAGCCACTCAGGAGGCTGAGGAATGAGAATTGCTTCAGTTCAGGAGGGGGAGGTTGCAATGAGCTGAGACCACGCCACTGCACTCCATGCAGCCTGGGCTTAGATCCAGCCTGGGTCACAGAGCAAGACCCTGTCTGGAAAAAAAAAAAACCACGCAAAGATTCAGTCACATAGCACAGGGAGCAGGAGAGTATGGGCTCTCCACGGCTGCTCCGGGAGCCGGAAGATGGTGAAATACACTCACAGGCTGAGTGTAAAGTATTTACCTATGCCATCAACCAAAGGTGAGGTAGAATAAGGCCAAAATACTGGAGACTTGAAGAGTAAGGCTCCCAGGGAGTATGTTGTACCACTGGTAGGATCCGGAAGCACAGAAAGGCCACACCCTGAACCCAGCAACCCTGGAGAAGCCAGGTCATCTCAGCAGGGAATGGGGTGGTGGCAGGTTGATGCCTGTGGCAGAGGCTGGCTTGGCTGCAGGCACTCAGTGACAGCAGGAACGGATGCACAAGAGGCAGCTTCACCTCTGTAAAAGCAAAAGGTTAGACAAATCAGAGGCCCAAGGCCGGGCGCGGTGACTCATGCCTGTAATCCCAGCACTTTGGGAGGCTGAGGTGGGCGGATCATGAGGTCAAGAGATCCAGACCATCCTGGCCAACATGGTGAAACCCCGTCTCTACTAAAAAAAAAAAAATTAGCTGGGCATGGTGGCATGTCTGTACTCCCAGCTACTTGGGAGGCTGAGGTTGCAGTGAGCTGAGATCCTGCCACTGCACTCCAGCCTGGCACCTGGCAACAGAGCGAGACTCTGTCTCAAAAAAAAAAAAAAAAAAAAAATCAGAGGCCCCTATCTAGATTAGATGCAGAGTATTCAGTCATCACCACTAAACTTTATTGTGTACGAAATGCAGGACGTACGTACATTTGGTGAATGGGGAGGGGAGAGCAGGCAGGAAACCCGGAGTTCTCTGGACTGCAGATGTGCTGTGCCTAGAACCTTCTTGGGAAACTTGCTGGCTGTTTTGGGAAGCTGCTTGCAGGGGCCCATCGGCCCTGGTCACTGCGCCACGCGTTCTTATAACTCAGAGACCGGCTCAGCTTTCAGCTCCCAGAGCCAGCCATAGGCCTGTCACAACTTACTTTCCTTTGGCGTCTTCAGGTTGTCTTGGCTAAAATTAGCAGCTGGGTGAGGAACAACAGTTTTGAGGAGGGTACTCAGGAGACGTTGTAGGGCACTTGCAATTTGTGTGTGTGTGTGAGACGGAGTCTTGCTATGTTGCCAGGCTAGAATGCAGTGGTAGGATCTCTGCTCACTGCAACCCCCACCTCCCTGGTTCAAACGATTCCCCTCCCTCAGCCTCCCAAGTATCTGGGACTACAGGCGTGCACCACTGCGCCCAGCTAATTTTTTGTTTTAGTAGAGACAGCGTTTCACTACATTGGCCAGGATGGTCTTGAACACCTGAACTTGTGATCCACCCACCTCAGCCTCCCAAAGTGCTGGGATTACAGGCGTGAGCCACCGTGCCCGGCTGGCACTTGCACTTCTTCTGTGGGCATCCTGCTTTTTGTGTGCAGCTCCCCGGCTACCTACCCTTCAAGCTACTTTCCCTGCTTTTCTTACCCAAGCCGAGCATGTGTATAGAAAATGGGATTTAGCCACTTTCCTATTTGGGGGACATTTATGTTTTAATATAAGCGTCATACTTCTATATAATGAGCCTGCTTAATCTAAGGAATACAAATAATATTGCAGCAAAATTCGGCACAACCACAGACACAAGCTGGAGCTGCTGTCCACGCCTCTGAGTTCGTCTCCTTCCCTTTTCTGCATGTCTGGAATGCCACCGGGCACCCCAAGGCACAGCATGCGCGAGGCAGGGCCGTGGCACACACCAACCATCTGGCCTCTGGAAGGTAAGTGGGCATTTTGGTTCCCTCACAGTGCAAATATTAGACAAATCTGGTCAATGAATTAAAACCAAATTGTAGGTACCTGAGATTCTGGACTGTGGAGAGATTTTTGAAACACTGTTTTTGTTTTAATGTGCAATGAAAAGAACTAAAACGATGGGAGTTGGCTGAGCACGGCTCACGCCTGTAATCCCAGCACTTTGGGAGGCCAAGGTGGGCGGATCACCTGTGGTCAGGAGTTCGAGACCAGCCTGACCAACATGGTGAAACCCCCATCTCTACTAAAAGTACCAAAATCAGCCTGGTCTGGTGGCATGTGCCTGTAATCTCAGCTACTCAGGAGGCGGACGCAGGAGAATTGCTTGAACCTAGGAGATGTGAGGTTGCGGTGACCCAAGATCACGCCACTGCACGCCAGCCTGGGTAACAGAGCGAGACTCCATCTCAAAACAACAAACAAACAAAAAATGATGGGAGTCGAATTAAATGTTCAACAAGCAGCGGCCCTCACAGAGCAGCAGTCCTCCGTGGGCAACATTTGTAAGTCATGCATGAACACCTGGGTCACTAGTTTTGGGCATGAAAGCATTTAGAGGTTCTGGAAACTGCTTGGGAGCGACCTTAACAGCCTGGGGCTGGGTCCATGAACCACGCAAAGGCTACACCCTGAAAACACTGCCATCCATGAAGAACAGGCGCTTTGGAAACCATTTGAGAACTGTCAGTGGATTACTTTATTTCATATAAAAGTTACATTGAAAGAGGTTGAAAAGTCAAGTATACTTGATTTGCACACACTTGCCAAGTCTCACAGGATTCAACCACTTGGATAATTTTTTTATTGATAACAGGATATACATATTAAAAGCCTCACACTGAAGCCCATACACATGTCCACCCAGACAACAATGTGCAAATGAATATGCAAAACAGTCTCTGGAAACTCGCGTCTCCAGGATCACGCACGGTCTATGCTTTGTCCCTGTGACTGTGACGCACTTCTCCCCCTACCGGCGCACACGCTTCCGCGGTGACCGCATCCACTTCCAAACCCCCCCCCGCAGGCTTGCTCGCCTGGCTAGGACGGTGGCTCAGGTAGGTCCCTTTGTGGCTTTGCATCAGCAGTGGTAGAAGCCCTGATTCAGATGGGGTACAGAGTAATTAAAAACAAAACACAGTTCACAGATGAACGGAAAGGCAAACAGTTCCCAGGAGGGAGACGCCAACTTCTCTCAGCATGGAGGGCAAGCTTAAAGGAAGACCCTCGGACTGTGTCAGATTGCTTCTGGATGCATCTGTCAAAAAATGTACAAACCAGGCAAGGTTAAGGCAAGTCCCCACGGAGGGGAGCTGTTGGCTTTCTGGCATAAATTTAAGCTCCACACGAAGGATCCTATTTTATCACCTGTGCGGTGGGTAGAGAAAACATCAAAGCTAACAAAAAAATGCAACAGGAGGGCGCCATCCTGACCATTCCCACCTGAGCGCGGCCTGCGCGGTGGCACAGTCGCCCCTGACAGGGGCTGGCTGCCTCATGGTCCCCTCACCTTCCCAGAGGTGCCCAAGGTCCGGGGCCTGCCTCTCCACTTGGAATGCGTCCCCTGCCCCACACACCAACAGCATGGAGCTGCCCAATGGGAGCTGCGGCTCTGCCCTTCCCCAGGAGCCATTTAGACACTGCTATATTTGGCTGGAACAAAAAAAAATCAGTTCCAAGGCCCTCAAGCACTCAAGATTTTTTTTTGAAAAATTAAAGCAGGAGGGCAATGAAGGACCGCACAGCAACAACTGTTCTTTGGATCGAGATGTCCTCCAGTAGCAATACATTCATAGTAACCACGGAGAGGACCCCGCGGCCGCTCCCCCCTCTTCCCTGAAACGTCGGTTTCTAAAAAATAGCTTGTTTGCTGTACACAGCCGGTAAATGTTACACTGCCTCAACAACACTGGCAATTTTGATGCACACATGCACACACACACGCAGACGCACGCACACAAACTTGCTGAGAGGGTCAAAGGACATCTCTTTCGGGGCAGCGGGGAGTGTGCTGGAAGTCACCTTCACTGTTCAGTGCACAGATCTTTTGTAACATCGGTGCAAAGCATCAGAAGCTAATGGAGACCAAAACGTCTTTCTATGGAAACACCCTGCTGTGGGGTCCGGGGAGTGCACTGCTGAGAGGGGGTCAGCAGGAGCCCCCGGAAATGACTGCTCGGAGAACGCCTGTTCACTGGATTGGCTGTCTTCATGACTGGAAACAGCAGCTCAGTACACAGGATTTGAATAACCCATGTAATAACCCCACCGACTTCTTAGAAAATGCAAAGTATTCTTAACAAAAATCCTAGCTCTGCAGGAAGGCCGTGACATTTGGCTTCTTTGCGTGGCCACGCACTTTCCGACGTTGTACAGGTGGGGACTGAGCGCCTTCTCCGGTGTGGAGAATCTGCCGTCTGTGACTAGAAGTATATAAAACTCTGCTTGCTGCAAGCAGTTGGTCTGTGTAGGTTCCAGTTGCCCTGTTGGTCACAGATGAGCTGTTGATCTCCTTCAGACCCCAAATAAATAAGCAGAAGTCTGTGAGCAAGTTCCAGCCTGTCGAACCAGGCCTCACACTGAGAACTCCGGGCTGCCTTTTCTGGGTCTCGTGGGCAGTCGCCTAAAGCGAAAGCCAACAAAGGGATTCATCCAGAGGAGTGAGGGGGGACCCCCAAAGACGGACTTCATCCCTTCCCATCGCAGCCTCCGCTCCCACGTGGGCTTCTCACTTTTCAATCGCTCAATTTCCTGGAAGCAGAAAGAAGAGCAAGTGGCAGCGGCTCCAGGAAGCTCGGCAGACCCCATGGAGCCTGAGAATCGCACGGTGTTCAAGCACAGTGTGGAACTCTCCCTCCCAGCTCCACCCCAATCCAGACGCCCATCCATGGCCTCTGTGAGCACAACCCTGGCTGCAGCCATCCGGCCAGCCCAGACTGCCACATGGCCGTCACAGCCAAGCACCAACATTTTGCACCTGTCAGTTACTGTGTACAAACATTTACTGAGCACCGCTCCAGGCCTGCAGAGCCAGGCCCCAAAAGCAGTCAATTCCCTGAAATTCACTGACTGCGCTGGGAGATGGGAGTCTGCCTGCCTCTGCTGACTCGCAAATCAAATTAAGACTAGAACTATGCACCACCCAGAATGAAAGCGACAGCAAACACAGGAAAGGCTGAAGCTATCAAGACCGCCCCATTACTCTCCCGAGTAGGTCCACAGGCACCTGCTGTTAACATCAGGACTTCCATTTACTCAACCTTCGACCACGTATTACGTACACGCAGCTGAGAACAAAACTTACCGTCTCATCATTGCATATGGAGTGGATCTGGGTGCCAAACATAACTGCAGTGAAGGTGAAAAACAGAAGACCCTCAAGGCACAGGAAGATCAACAGGATTACAGTTACTGGAGGTGAAAAATCACTGCATTCTGTGAACAAGAGGGAGCTGGTTATAACTGGCCCTGAACACCCGGAGTGGCACAATGTTTGGTTCAGAGAAGAACCCACTAGGGCCAGTCCCCGGCAAGCTTCCAGCGGGGAGGAGCTGTTTCTAAATGGGCGCATTCACTGTTCTCCAAGGAGCAGAGGAGGGTCACCCTTCCAAGCAAAAATTCACACCACCACTTCCCGGCCAGTGGCTTCAAAGTTCTGTGTTTTCTGAGGTTTCCCTGACACTGTATTTGTGTATTAAATAGCAACTGAGGCCAGACCAGAAGGGTTGTGTGCACCCGTACTTGTGAGCAGTGCCCACAGGAGTCCACTCCCCACGTTCCCTGGGGTGGGATGAGCCTGTCCAGACCTCTGCGTATCTCAGGTAAGACAATGAGCGCTTGTTTTCACGACACCTGCTTAGGGTCGGTACTCACAGGGACAATGCAAAGCCTGCTCTGAACAATGGAGAGCTAGCTGACCAGAAGACAGACACAAGCTTTGGGGGAAACCACAGCAATTTCCCTCCAGTCTCAATACACTAGCAAAATAGTTAAGTAGAACTTAACTAAATTCTTTAAAATTCAATTCCTAAAATAACCACAATGATTCCCTTGAAAATTAGAAACCTGGTTCTTCCTTTAAAGCATTCCCCTTTCACCCAGTAACAGCATGCAAGGCAGCGAATGACGCAGGACAAGGGAACTTACCAGTCCACTGTCCTCGGACGCAGGAGATGAACTGCAACCCACAGAGGATCAGAGCGTGGACTGAAGACAGAGCTATATACATCTACAACAAGGGTGAGACTGCTTAGATACTTTTTTACATTATTTTTTTAGAAACAGAGTCTCCCTCTGTCGCCCAGGCTGGAATGCAGTGGTGTGGTCTCAGCTCACTGCAACCTCCACGTCCTGGGTTCAAGCAATTCTATTGCCTCAGCCTCCCAAGTAGCTGGGATTACAGGCACGCACCACCACACCTGGCTAATTGTTTTGCATTTTTAGTAGAAACGGGGTTTCACCATGTTGGCCAGGCTAGTCTGGAACTACTGACCGCGAGTGATCTGCCCGCCTTGGCCTCCCGAAGCGCAGGCACAAGACACCGCGCCTGGCCAGCTAGTAACAGAAACAATCACATCTTTCTAGGAGCAAAGGTTGATCAAGCATCACGTTTATACTTCCATCTTATTTGTCAGGGAAAAATGAGGGAAGGATTAAATTGCAGTAGTTGACATTTTCCTATCCAAGATCATATAACACCAAGTAGAATAATTTTATTAAAAAATACAGCTGGGCATGGTGGCTCACACCTGTAATCCCAGCACATGGGGAGGCCAAGGCAGGTGGATCACCTGAGGTAGGGAGTTCCAGACCAGCCTGACAAACATGGAGAAACCCTATCTCTACTAAAAATATAAAACTAGATGGGCGTGGTGGCGCCTGCCTGTGATTCCAGCTACTCAGGAGGCTGAGGCTGCGGTAAGCTGATATCACGCCGTTGCACTCCAGCCTGGGCAACAAGATCAAAACTCCATCTCAAAATAAACAAATAGGGAAATAAGCTCTAACATAGTTTAGGAAGATTCCTATTCTTATTATTAATAAACAATAGTGATTGAGGACATCTGGGAGAGAATGAAACTACAGTGAAGACCTAAAATAATACAAGCAACATATTTATGTATTGGGACTACTGCCTACAGTATTATAACGTGAATCCTGGAGAAAAGGATGGAGAGAAGCTGGTCTGACGTTGGTACACATTTCCCTGCTCCAGGCAAGATGCAGTTACAGAATGTCAAGTTCAATGTAAGTCACTACAAAAGTATTTTTACTTACAGTGAAGAGCACAAAAAATCTTTGATTCTTTTCTCCTACACAATTGTTCACCCACGGGCAGTGATGATCCATTTTCCGAATACATCTTTTGCAAATACTGAAAAGAAAAGATTGATTTTCAGTATTCCATGCTCAGAGGAAACCAGAGTGACACAACCAAATAAAATCAAAGGTGGAGGAAATCAGAACACATGTCCTAATACACCATGTGAAACAATCATACGCACTCACTATATTCCTTTAGGGTTTATCATTTTAATTCAATGTCTCCTGTTTCCTAAGGAAAACAGTCAATGGGTCAACGGGATGAGGCGGAAGACCACGCTGAGCCACACTTCACGAGTTTTCACTCTCCCCCCCATAAAACTGGATCATGGACACCTAGCAATAATGTTCCCAATTTTGCAAGCTTACAAGTTATAACTCTATTTCAGTAAGAAACAAAAATTGAATTTTTACCTTTAGGGAAAGAAACATTCTTCGTTTCTTCAAATAATTCCTACCACTTTAACCCATATTCACTGATGAATATGTATATTCACCTTGAATCGTGCAACTATATACCCATGCTTTAAGTCATCTCGTTTTTCCAGCTGTAATTTACTTTCGCCCAAAATACGCTGTATGTCCAATTTTAAATAACTGATTGGATATCAGTTACTTTTTAGTAATAACTTGTACCAATTAATGACATCAAGCAGGCATCTATGGCATCAGGTTTGCTCCAGGCAGACTTGCTATCATAGGGTCGGCTTCTACTCATTGACCTGGGTTCCCTGCCTGACCTCCACAGCACCTGACTTCCAAAACATTCCCATTTTATCTTGTTAATCAGCTATACTGAAGTATAATTTATATACCATAGGCTGGGCGAGGTGGCTCATACCTGTAATCCCAGCACTTTGAGAGATAAGGGAGGTGGATTACCTAAAGTAAGGAGTTCAAAACCAGCCTGGCCAAAGTGGCAAAACCCCATCTCTACTAAAATACAAAAATCAGCTGGGCGTGGTGGCGGGCGCCAGTAATCCCAGCTACTAGGGAGGCTGAGGCACAAGAAGCACTTGAGCCCAAGAGGCAGAGTTTGCAATGAGCCAAGACCGCGTCACAGCAAAACTCCGTGTCAAAAAAAAAAAAAAAAAAAAAAAAAAAAATTATATATCATAAAAGTTTACTCATTTGCATTGTACAACTCAATGATTTTTATTCTACCTGGAGTTGTGAGACCATCAACATCTAATTTTAGAACATTCGGCTGGGCACGGTGGCTCACACCTGTAACCCCTGCACTTTAGGAGGCTGAGGCAGGCAGATCACAAGGTCAGGAGTTCAACACCAGCCTGGCCAATATGGTGAAACCCTGTCTCTACTAAAATACAAAAAATTAGCTGGGCGTGGTGGTGCGTGCCTGTAATCCCAGCTATGCAGGAGGCTGAGAGAGAAGTATCACTTGAACCTGCGCAACAGAGCAAGACTCTGTCTCAGAAAAAAACAAACAAAAAAAAAAACATTCCTACCGCCCCAGAAACAAACCTCAGCCCATCCAGAGTCACCCCAGCTCAAGACAATCACCCATCTACTCCCTGATACCATTTCGTCTTTCTTCACTTTGTGGCCAAACTATGTAGATATGAATCTGTTAAAGCTTTCACTCCAGCCATAAAGCAGTCAGCATCCCCTCTGTCTGTTTCCTCCCACTGGAGGTCCTCAATGGCACCCAGCTTATCCGAGCAGGGCACGACCCTTGGGAGAAGGTACTGTCTAGGTGTAACCACACCCCAGCAGTTTCCCAGTACAGGGATGTGTGGCACTATTTCAAGGAATGGAGAAACACCCCCAGACTTTCACACTTCAGCAAGTGAAATCGACGGTCGGCCCTCCAGGAGCAGGCAAAGGAGTCAGGAACTGGCACATCTGGGGGAAGCAGATAAAATGCAACCAAGACCAGCAGGGGTGAGGCGTGAGGGCCAGGAAGGTTACGTGAGCCAGGCAGATAACTGAACTATGGGTTTTTAAAAATACAGTAACTGGTGTTTGAGAGCACACCAAATAAAATTTAAAAAAAATAAAGAGCACGTCCAAAAGCGCCTAGCCTCTGCAGTGTACCACCACCCTAGGTGAGAAGAAAACCGAATGCACACAGCCCTTCTGCTGGCTGGAGAACCCCAGAGCAGGAGTGAGGGGAAGGTTCTGAGCCCTTCTCCTGGCCCCACACAGGATGTGCCCAGGGCTGTGAGCACACATGTGCTAGCCCCTGGCATGTGTGCCAGGAACAGAGGCGGGAACCTCAGCACCTCCTCTGGCTGTCATGCCACAGCGAATCCCTAGGGAAGGAGGGGATCCCAAGCCCATACTGGTTCCCAGCTCCCAAAAAGACTAGGGCACTGGCCCGTTACTCAGCTCCCAACCCAAGAAAGAGACGCTGAGGGGCCAGCCTGTGAATGCCGACAGGTGCTGGGGCCGTACCTGCAGTGGTGGGCACGCTCAGGTTTAATACAGCAGCACTTGGGGCACTTGTAGATCACCTCCCCGGGCTTCAGCTGCAGGCTCTCCATGTATTCTTTTGTAGCGTTTCCTTTGGGTACCGCCCCCTACCGTTTAAGAAGAATGTATTTTAGTTGGGGAAAAGGAAAGGTTTTTTTTAAAGTAGAAATTCATATATTTTATCATCAAACAATAAACAAAAACTACCTTATTACCCTTTTGATAAATGGCTTAACCACCTGCATTTTTCGGAGGCAAGGCTTGTCCCCAGAGAGGGGCCCTGTGTGTCTCGGGGGTGGGGGCAGGGAGCCTCTGTACACACCACTTCCCTGTAGCCCCTGTTGATGGGGAGGTGACTGATAACCACTGCCCAGAATTTTCTTATCGGGCAGTTGGGGAACAAGGAACAAAACAATCTCAAAAAAAGCCTGTAATCTCGTGTTGCTAAAGTGACGTGATACTTTTGTCTCTTGGCCATCCTCCTCGAAGGCATCCACACACAAACCTGGAGGCGGCAGCCCAGACCACCTGACCCCATTCATGTCTGGCAATGAGGCAGCCCAGCAGGGGCAGCACCAGAAAGTTGAGCGTGCATCTCTCTGTGCTCCAAATGCTAGCAGAGCTGGACAGGATGAGCAATGGTGAAGCAGCGGGAAGAGGCGTCAGGAAGGCCGTGAGCTGACGGTTAAGGGGCAGAGCTGGAGGCCAAGAGTCATCCTACTGGTGCTGTGTCAACTGAGGACCTGATGTAGGGAAGGTGAGGCCTGAGCTGGCTGCAACCGCAGAGGCTTTGTTCTTTGGGCAGTGGAGATATGTAATCAAAACCATGTTTGTAGGAGATAATTCTGGAAGCTGTGGCAGGTGGAATAAGATAGGCAGACCTGCCTGGGGGGTCCAGTGCCTCAAGAAGAGGAACAAGGCCTTGTGTCTGCCTCTTAGCCCAGAGCCTGTACTTCACATAGAAATCACAGATCTGGAGAATGAGACCAACAAACATTGGGAACAGCAGGTGGGGCTCCAGTGACTGTACAAAGACAAGGGGTAGGGGCAGGACAAATGGAAAGGTGGGAGCTAATGGGCTCTGCCAACACAGATGCTCCTGCTGGATCTCCTTAAAACACAGGTGCCTGGCTGGGCTTCGGAGTCACAGATCTGAACCTCTGCACTCCGAGGGCTGACATCCACATTTTACAAAGTTCAGCAGGTGAATGCCCTGCAGAGCCAGAGACTGCTGCCCACCGGATTCAGGGCTAACAGTGGGCCAGATCCTGAGTCTCAGGCAGCACAGGCAAGGGGTTCCCGGAGGTGACCAGGAAGTGAAGATGGGAGGGGCTGCAGGACGAACGTGAGCATCCACTCCCCAAACCTCCACCGAACTTTACTTCCTCCAGACAAGGCCTTGTCAGTCCCATGGCCCCAGTATGTGGAAGCTGTTTTGGTCAAGATCAAAGTGTTTCCTAACACACTGCCTCCCTTAAAGAAGTTAAAAATGGGTTTGAAAACTTAAATAAAACATTTTGCTGGCCGGAAACGGTGCGTCACGCCTGTAATCCCAGCACTTTGGGAGGCCGAAGCAGGCAGATCATGAAGTCAGGAGTTCGACACCAGCCTGGCCAAGATAGTGAAACCCCGTCTCTACTAAAACTTCAAAAACTAGCCAGGCATGGTGGCTTATGCTGGTAATTCCAGCTACTTGGGAGGCTGAGGCAGAGAATCGCTTGAACCCAGGAGGCAGAGGTTGCAGTAAGCTGAAATCGCGCCACTGCACTCCAGCCTGGGTGACAAAGCAAGACTCTGTCTCACTTCTGCCTCAGCCTCCAGAGTAGCTGAGATTACAGGCGTGAGCTACTGTGCTGGCCTGGAGTCTTGTAATCAACTTTCCTCCAGCAATCTAGGGATCTTAACGCTGCTTTGATTTATCCCACATGCTGCCGTATAGGCCCCAGCTGACAGTCGAGTTTTTTTTTTTTTTTTTTTGGGGGGGGATGGAGTTTTGCTCTTGTTACCCAGGCTGGAGTGCAATGGTGCGATCTCAGCTCACCGCAACCTCCGCCTCCTGGGTTCAGGCAATTCTCCTGCCTCAGCCTCCTGAGTAGCTGGGATTACAGGCATGCACTGCCATGCCCAGCTAATGTTTTGTATTTTTAGTAGAGACAGGGTTTCACCATGTTGACCAGGATGGTCTCGATCTCTTGACCTCGTGGATCCACCCACCTCGGCCTCCCAAAGTGCTGGGATTACAGGCTTGAGCCACCGCGCCCGGCCCGACAGTCGAGTTTATACATCTCCTCAATAAGAAGAAATGGGCCAGATTTTAAAACTCCAAATACCTTAATTTTATGAGTCATGCATGCACTTTCCACAGCAGCAGCAGATGTGATACGATGTGGCACGACACCCTTCTGGAAAGTGGCCACCCCAACACTACCCCAGTTTTTGGTCATTTATGATGTTACCCAGGAAAGGCACTTCAAAGGGGTAACCAGGTATACACTGGGTGATCCTCAGGGACCTGAGACTGCTGGGATTTCAGGCACCTGCTGGGTCCAGGGCTTCATTTGGGCTCTCAGAACCCTGGGCAGACAGTGAAACTCTCACAGGTATGGTCTCCTGGGGGCTTCAAGGCCATCCACCTGAGGCCCCAGGTCTATTACCTACATTTTCATTGTGAGCCTTTTCAGCTGTGATTTGGCAGAAGCAGAGACCATATGCAGAGGGGGTGTGCATGTGTGCACCATTTCAAAGGGCCTTGCCAGGATGTGCCCACAAGAACTGCTGCAGGGGCTGGAGCACTATTTGCCCTGCACCCACAGGGCACTCTTCTTCCCACCAAAACAAACCTTCCAGGTAACTGAGCACCTTGCTCAGCCCTCAGTTCCCATTTTAGCCATTTTGGGGAGGTTTTTTCTAAAATACTTCTTGAATGTTTCCCACCCATCTTCTTGTGGGACTGAACACAGGCTCCTCCCTCCTACCCCAAATGCCCAGCTGCCTCCCTTCAGAGGTGCTTCCTAATTGGCCACTGCCTATTCCAGTGCCCCTGCCCCTCCCAGTGCCCCTGCCCACATCCCACTTCTAGTCTGCCATAGTGAGACAAAGCAGCCAGGTAGGCCTGAGCAAAGCGCTCTGAACCACCCCATCCCATGCTTCCTGTCCTTTCTCCATTGCTCTCCACCTTCACCCCAGCTCCCTGCCATGCATTCTGGATCCCCAGGCCTAAGAGGCAGGTAAGAATGGGGCCAGGCCTGTGGACCGATCTGCCTCCTAATTTATGGAAAATGCTGGGAACGAGGAGCACATCAAAACCCAGTACAGGCACGTAAACTGCAAACTCCAGTTACAGGACAAACAACTGTGTTTCTTCAACTTAAAAAATCCCAAGGTGGGGAGGGCATGGTGGCTCACGCCTGTAATCCTAGCACTTTGGGAGGCCAAGGTGGGCAGATGACCTGAGGTCAGGAGTTCAAGACCAGCCTAAGCAACATGGAGAAACCCCATGGTGGTGCATTCCTGTAATGCCAGCTACTCGAGAGGCTGAGGCAGGAGAATCACTTGAACCTGGGAGGCGGAGGTTGCAGTGAGCCATGATCGTGCCATTGCACTCCAGCCTGGGCAAGAAGAGCGAAACTCTGTCTCCAAAAAAAAAAATCCCAAGGAAAACAAAAAGCTTGCAGGGACCACCAAGATTAATTAAAATAGATGTTAAGAGACACATAAACCAATCACATTGGGTGGCTCCTTATGTGGACCCTGGTTCAAGGGAAAAAATTATAAAAGAATTGAGACAGGCTAGGCTTGGTGGCTTATGCCTGTAATCCCAGCACTTTGGGAGGCCGAGGGAGGCAGATTGCTTGAGGTCAGGAGTTCAAGACCAGCCTGGCCAACATGGTGAAACCCCGTCTCTTCTCAAAATACAAAAATTAGCTTGGCGTGGTGGCGCCTGTAATCCCAGCTACTAGGGAGGCTGAGATGACAGAATTACTTGAACCCAGAAGGCAAAGGTCGCAGTGAGCCAAGTACACGCTACTGCACTCCAGCCTGGGCAACAGAGTGAGACTCCATCTCAAAAAAAAAAAAAAAAATAAGTGAGAAAATTTGAACTCCAACAGGATAGCTAGTATTAAGTATTACATTGCTTTACATGAGCTACCAGTATTGAGGTTATGTTTTTAAAAAGACCCCCCCCCCCCCTTTTTTTTTTTTTTTTTTTTTGAGACAGAGTCTCGCTCTATCACCAGGCTGGAGTGCAGTGGCTCGATCCTGGCTCACTGCAACTTCCGTTTTCCGGTTTCAATCAATTCTCCTGCCTCAGCCTCCCGAGTAGCTGGGACTATAGGCACGCACCACCATCATGCCCAGCTAATTTTTTGTACTTTTAGTAGAGACGGGGTTTCACCATGTTGGCCAGGATTGTCTTAATCTCTTGGCCTCATCATCCGCCCGCCTCAGCCTCCCAAAGTGCTGGGATTACAGGTGTGAGCCAGTGCGCACAGCCTAAAAAGACCCCTTTAAAAGATACACATATTTACAAATGAAATAAAAGAATAAGTGAGCTTGAGGCGGGTTATCTGGGGAGGAGAACGGTGTGGGCAAGGCCACCACTAACAGCGAGTGAGGTGGTGACAAGCTCAACACTGAGTGGTCTTTTCTTTCCACCATGCACATTTGAAATTTCCCATAAGAAGTGAAATTTCCCATAAGAAGTGAAATTTGAAAGGCTGGGGCTTTGGAAACAGTTTGGTTCAAATCCCAGCCTGGCCTCTTACTGGCAGCGAGGCCTCGTGTTCTCAAGCAGATATTCCGCCTACGTCCCAGCTCTGCTGTGAGGGTGGAAGGGAAGCATGCTTTTGGCACAGCTTCTGGACAGCAGCCACAGCCCCACGAACAGCACCTCCAGAAGGCACCCGCACGGCTGCTGAAAAGGCTCATGGGCATCAGCCGGGCTCGCTCTTAAGACACAGGCTCCATCCAGGTGAAGGGGTACAGGGCCCAGGACTGTGGGGGGCCTTCCTCCCTCCCAGCCTTCTAACAATCTCCAAAGTTAAGCCTGGGATCAAAGTCTCATCCTTCCACAGCAGGGTTTGCTGCTCTATCAATAGACTAGGCCTCTGACCATCAAATGCCATGGACCCCATCTTCCCCTCCACTCCTCACTCAAAGCACCAATGACTTTTCTCAAGTGTCAATACAAACCCAAGCCAATCCCAGTGAGGAATGCTCAGTCCTGCTAGTTTAGGAAAATGACATGAAATCCCACTGGGTTATCTGCCCCAACCTCTCAACTGTTCAGTTCAGAGGTGATGTGATGGTTCTAGTTCAGCCTGGACTGGACCCTGGCAGGGTAAGGACATGATCTGCAGAGACAAGAAATCAACTCCCCACTGGGAGGACAGACTCAATGCCTGACCCTGCCGGGCCACACCCACTCTCCCCTTCAGAACGGTAGATCTGGACATCGGTGACAGCCGCCCCACCTGCTCTGGGGACTGCCCTTCTTCACTGGGCAGCAGGAAAGCCAGAACCTACAGGGATAGACAAAGCCTGAGGGCAGCTGCCAGCCTCCCCACTCTGTCCACCATCCACTCCGCAGCCTGCCAGCAGCCAGAGGCGTCCTTGCCCTGGGCTCCGCATCCTCCCCCTTCCTCAGTTTCACTGACCATGACTCCCAGTGGTTTCTGTTACTTGCCAGCAAAGTCTTAATAGGTGACATGGGTGAAACAGTGACATCGAAATAGGCAAAGAACTCAAGCAGACATTCCTCAAAGACACACAAATGACCAACAAGCACCTGAGATGACGTTCAACACTGCTGGTCATTAGGGAGACACAGCAATGCCACAGTGAGATGCCACGTCACAAAAGGGCAGTAACATGCCGAAGGTGTGTACACACTGTGATGGGAATGTAAAACGGTGTGGACATGCTGGCGTTTTGGGTTTTTCATCATTCCCTTCCCCATATCAAGTTTCTTTTTCTTTTTTTCCCCCAGTGGGGGCACTTCAGAGACTACTTGGCAGTTCCACAGATGTTAAACATAGAGTCACCATATGTTCCAGCAACTCTCCTCCTAGGTATATACCCAAAGAAATGAAACACCCGTCCGCACAGACGCTCGCACACAGACGCTCAGAGCAGCATGATTCGTAACAGCCGAAAAGCGGAACTCACCCAAATGCCCAGCAACTAATGATGGCTCTAAGCAAGATGGGTCAACCCAGAGCATGGATTATTATTCAGACCTAAAACAAAATGAAGCGCTGATCATGCCACAACACAGATGGACCCTGAAGACACAATGCCTAGTGAAAGCCAGCCACAAAAGGCCACAGATTCAATGACATATGAAATTCCCTTGTCAGGCAAACCCCACAGAGACAGAAAGCAGATGAGTGGTGGCCAGGGGCAGAGGCTGGGGGGGTTGGGGACGGGGAAGTGATGGCTAAGCGGGGTGGGGTTCCTTTCTGAGGTGATAAAAATATCCTAAAACTGATTGGGTCGTGGGTGGACACTGTGGATGCGTAAGCACCACAGAACTTCGCACTTACAAGGATGGACTTTGTGTTATGTGAATTAAATCTCATTCAAAACATCCCTGACATCCAAGATCTCCAACGTCTCCCTCACAACATTCCACTCAACATTCTCTGCAGTGATACAACAAGCAAAAGAAATCTGCCCACCAGGGCAACAGCATGGCCTGCACATACCTCTACCCCTACTTCCTGGCCACCTCCAGCTCTCTGGGCTTCTGGGGCCTTTTCCCCAGGAGCAGGGGCAGGGTGGGATCAGGAGCTGGGCTGCTGAGTAGCTGGAGAGGAGGAAGGGGCAAATGCACTTGTCGGCAGAGAGGAGCAAACTGCTTAGGAGTCCGAGCTGGGCTGCCCCTCCCCATGTCGCCCCTCCCCATGTCCCACCCCACACTCACAAGCAGGAAGGTTTGCACAGACGCGGTTCTGTCACCACAACTGCCCAAAGGGATGGGTCCAGCCCAGTTTTCGCTCTGCGGGCAGATGGTCAACATTCATGGATTTTTCCTTTAAGGCAATAATCCAGTAGAAATCGCTGAGCCAGCCCAGGCCCTGAGGCTGGCACTCTCCTTAGTCAAAGTGTCTGACTACAGGGGGGCTTGGCTGCACCCAAGGAAGGAGAGGGCAGAGACACACAGGGATCAGGAGCAGGGTCTGCTCCCAGAGGGAGACTCGCTGCGTAAAAAGAAATGACCAGACAGCCTTTATTCCTCCAAAGGCACAAACCCATCAGAGAAGAGACCCAGTTATGGTCAAAGACTCCACCATCAGGTAAGGCTACAAAGACACTAGCAGACTTTGCTTCCGAGTTTGTCCCCAGGTACCATTCCCCAGCTGCCCAGTGGGTTGGGCCTATAATACTGTCCCATTCCCAGGACAGCTGCCCAAGACCTCTACTAGTGAAAGAGGAGACAGTAAACAATGTACATCCAAACGCTGAATCATTAATTCAGATAAAGCAAAGACAGATAAAGCCACATGTAGACTACATTCTGAGAGCTGATCAGTATCAGTTTATTCTTGAAAAAGACTCCTGGCTGGCAGCAGTGGCTCATGCCTATAATCCCAACACATTGGGAGGCCGAGGCGGGTGGATCACCTGAGGTCAGGAGTTCAAGACCAGCCTGGCCAACACGGCGAAACCTTGTCTCTATTGAAGATACAAAATTAGCTGGATGTGGTGGTACATGCCTGTAATCCCAGCTACTCAGGAGGCTGAGCCAGGAAAATCACTTGAAAAGGAGAGCCCTAATCTTATTAACTTCTGGGTACCTTCTTTAGAGATAGCTTAGAAACAGACAAGAGCCCAGTAGATTTTAAATTGACATATTGGGAATCCCTATACTGTGGTTTGAAACCACTATTTTAAAGCAGTGTTAGAACTTTTTTAAATGAAAATCCACTGACCGCTAATACCTGGCCTTGCACGGCTGCAGCTGCTGGGCATCTCCTCCGAGCTCCACAGGGAGCCTGGAACTCGCTGACTGCAGGTGACGGACGGCTGAGCTACGAGAATCTGTACCATCAGCCCTAATGCCCTTCCCTGACTGAAGGATGTCTCAAAACTCAGGAACAGCCTGAAAGCCAAGGTGGAAGCGGAATCTGGTGGCCTGCAGCACAGCAGGAACTAGGCATATTTCACTGTCCTAGGTCTGGCCTATGTTTATTCTCAGCCTAAATGGACTCTGCTCCAAAAATGAGCTCAATCCACCTATTGTGTTCCACCCCCTTGTCAATCTGCTCCCTGTGCACTGCGCCTCAACTCCAGGGTGCACTGCTTCCTCCAAAGGGTCAGCCACACCTGAGGACACTGGCAAAGTGGTGACATCTAGCACCCAGGCTTCCCAGCTTTCAGTCTATACTTGGGAAAAAACAAGTATTTAAACAAGAAGGGATTTTAGAAATTACCTAACACAGGCCGGGCACGGTGGCTCATGCCTGTAATCCCAGAACTTTGGGAGGCTGAAATAGGTGGATCACCTGAGGTCAGGAGTTTGAGACCAACCTGGCCAACATGGCAAAACCCCATCTCTACTAAAAAATACAAAAAAGGCGGCCGGGCGCGGTGGCTCAAGCCTGTAATCCCAGCACTTTGGGAGGCCGAGGCGGGTGGATCACGAGGTCAAGAGATCGAGACCATCCTGGTTAACATGGTGAAACCCCGTCTCTACTAAAAATACAAAACATTAGCTGGGCATGGTGGCGTGTGCCTGTAATCCCAGCTACTGAGGAGGTTGAGGCAGGAGAATTGCCTGAACCCAGGAGGCGGAGGTTGCGGTGAGCCGAGATCGCGCCATTGCACTCCAGCCTGGGTAACAAGAGTGAAACTCCGTCAAAAAAAAAAAAAAAAAAAACATATAGGACAAAAAAGAGCCGGGGGAGTGGCTCCCAGCCTGTAATCCCAGCATTTTGGGAGGCCAAGGCAGGCGGATCACCTGAGGTCGGGAATTCGAGATCAGCCTGGCCAACATGGCAAAAGCCTGTCTCTACTAAAAATACAAAAAAATTAGCCAGGCGTGGTGGTGGGTGCCTGCAATTCCAGCTACTCAGGAGGCTGAGGTAGGAGAATCACTTGAACTTGGGAGGCAGAGGCTGCAGTGAGCCGAGGTTGCACACTGCACTTCAGCCTGGAGGACACAGCGAGATTCCATCTCCAAAGCAAAAAAAAAATTAGCTGGGATGGTGGCACATGTCTGTAATCCAAGCTACTCAGAAGGCTAGGAAAGAGAATAGCTTGAACCTGTGAGGCAGAGGTTGCAGTAAGCCAAGATCACACCACTGCATTCCAGCCTGGGCAACAAAGCAATACTCTATCTCAAAAAAATAAACAGACAATAAAAAAAAAAAGAAATTATCTAGCACAATCTCTTCCTTTGAATAATCAGCCCAATGGACTCATACTTTCCATCAGTATACCAGGATATCACTACTATTTAAGCAATGTTTCTTCTCCAGTTAAGACATGGAAAAGGCTACAAGCTTATGTCCAGGAATTAATAAAAACCCAAGGCCATTCACCACATGGTCTGTGTGCGACACTAGTTCAGACACGAGAAGGTCCCCAGTGACGCAGCCAGCACTCACGGGGTCGGTGAGCATGGTTCTCAGGTGGGACGACAGGGCGAGCACAGCCAAGCAGTTAAAGATGACCCCGTTGACCACAGAGTACCAGAAGTCTTTGGAAGGCAGCAGCATAACGAAAGTCACCACGAAGTCTGCATAGGCGACCAGAAGCCATGTCATGACAGCACAGATCATGCCGCAGCCATCACGGATGAACCAGACCCTGTCGGCCACATCAGCCTCGGAGGAGGACGACGATGAAGAGTCATAGTTGTCATTTTCGGCCAGGAGAGGGTGATGCTCGACGTCCCGGAGCCTGTGTCCTGATGGCTGCATGATTTCCCTGACGCACCCTGGGGAGGGGGACCACACGGAGCTGGTGAGGCTCACGAAGCTCACAAGCCACCTTAAATATGATGTGTTACGGTTTGTCCTTGGCCATTTCATAAGGTTGGTCTAAATCACAAAGTGAGAAAGAACATAAAAATGTAACTGGGATCTAAACATTTAAATCTCTGACCTTACCGATTGCTTTACTACAATATAGTAAGTACCTCAGTACAGATCACACCTATATACACAAAACTGTCACCTACGGCCAGCCATGGCCACATACAAAGATGATGCAAAGCACAGCTAGATGTGAAGTCACAGCGCCGGGTTCCCGGCAGGGTGGAGACAAGCTGTGCCGTATCACTGCTGCACTTGCTCCCCCAGAGCCCTACCTGTCCCTGCTCTGCTCAGCAGCTCACCCCAATGCTCCCAAGCAGATACTCAGCACAGACTATGGCAAACAGCATGATGGTCCTCTATTCATTTTTACACTGCCTCATACACAGTGACCTCATCGGTCTTACCTGTTTTTTCTCCATTTGATTCTCAGTTTATTCTTTCTTCTGATATTTTTGTAGCAGACTCCCATTTTTGTATCTCTGTTCCTTGGTACTCAACCCCTTCCTCTGTTTTTTGTTTTTTTTCTTTAAAGACCAAGTCTCACTCTGTTGCCCAGGCCAGAGTGCAGTGGCATGATCCTGGCTCAATGCAACCTCCACCACCCGGGTTCAAGTGATTCTCCTGCCTCAGCCTCCCGAGTAGGTGGGATTACAGGTGCCCGCCACCGTGATTGGCTTATTTTTTTTCCAATTTTAGTAGAGATGGGGTTTCATGATGTTGGCCAGGCTGGTCTCAAACTCCTTACCTAAGGTGATCCACCCACCTCAGCCTCCCAAAGTGCTGGGATGACAGGCATGAACCACCCACCCCCGGCCTCTTTTTTCATCTTTTAAAGTTTCTTTTTTTCCTTTTTGGGGGGAACAGGGTCTCCCTCTGTTGCCCAGGCTGGAGTGCAGTGGCACAATCATAGCTCACAGACGAGGTCTCACTATGTTACCTGGGCTGCTCTGGAATTCCTGGACTCAATCCTCCTGCCTCAGCTTCCTCAAGTGATGTGATTACAGGCATGAACCACCATGCCCTGCCTTTCCTTCATTTATTAATCTTTTCTTTTGCAAGCCGTCCTTTTGACACTTCTTCCCTATTTCCAATAGCATCTGATTCCTAAGAAGATACAGGATCTAAAGAAACTAAAGAAAAAAGTAGGCCAGGCATGGTGGCTCACGCCTGTAATCCCAGCACTTGGGGAAGCCAAGGTGGGTGGATCACGAGGTCAGGAGCTCAAGACCAGCCTGGCCAAGATGGTGAAACCCCATCTCTACTAAAAATACAAAAATTAGCTGGGCACAGCGGCAGGAACCTGTAATCCCAACTACTCAGGAGGCTGAGGCAAGAGAAACACTTGAACCCAGGGGACAGAGGTTGCAGTGAGCCAAGACCGCGTCACTGCACCCCAGCCTGGGCAACAGAGTGAGAGATTCCATCTCAAAAAAAAAAAAGAAAAGAAAAAAAGTACAATTTTCCTGGTAACTGTTTTGACTGCTTCTTTGACTGTATGCCCTTTTCTCATCAGTGTTTGCTCTGAGCCTTGTAATATCACAGATAAAGAACCAGGGAAAGGAAGAGACAGTCAATTTCGCCTTAGCTTTCCTGCTTTCCCATGGGGAGAAAACACTGATAAACATTGTAACAAACTGACCCCAGCACCTTCTCAGAGCAGGAGGGCTCACCTTTTAAGCAGGCAGAGCGCAAAAACCATGGCTTCTGAAATGTGAATAAGAAAGAGTAACAGGAATGTTTTCAGAGTTCAGGTCACTACAACCAAGTAACAGCACCGTTTTTCAAATCTGGGTGTGACCTTTTCTTAAATACAACTGGAACATAGCAATTATGAAAACATTTGCTGAATGAACATGCTGGTGAGAGTTCATTCGCCAAATACTTTACAAAATTTCCTCTAGATACAAAAATGCTGACTGGTACAAAAGCAAAATGAAACTGTTCTTGAAAGTCAGTAAAATAACCCTATTTTTCCATCAGATTAAAACAGCTTTAAAAAATGTTTAAGGCTGGGTGCAGTGGCTCACATCTGTAATCCCAGCACTTTGGGGGGCTGAGGCAGAAGGATCATTTCAGCCCAGGAGTTTGAGATCAGCCTGGGAAACAGAGTAAACCTAATCCCCACAAAAAATAAAAATTAGCCAGGCATGGCGGCTTGCGCCTGTAGTCCTACCTACTAGAGAGGCTGACGTAGAAAGACTGCTTGAGCCTGGGAGGTTGAGGCTGCAGTGACCCATGATCACACCACTGCACTCCAGCCTGGGTAACAGAAAGACCCTGTCTCAAAAAATAAAAATAAATTAAAAATGCTCAAGGCTGAATGCAGTGGCTAACCCCTGTAATCTCGGCACTGTGGGAGGCCAAGTTGGGAGGATCTCTTAAGCCCAGGAGTTTGAGACTGGCCTGGGCAACATGGGAAGACCCAATCTCAAAAATCTTTTTCATTAGTCAAGCGTGGTGACATGCATGTGCAGTCCCGGCTGTTTGGGAGGCTGAGGTGGGAGGATCGCTTGAGCCTGGGAGGTTGAAGCTACAGTGAGCCATGATCCCACCACTGCATTCCAGCCTGGGCAACAGAGTAAGATCCGGTGTCAACAAAATTGTTTCCATTAAAAAATATTTTTGGGGGGACGATCCAAGATGGCCGTTTAGGAACAGCTCAGGATTGCAGCTCCCAGTGAAAGCGCAGAGGGTGAGTGGACGCCGCGTTTTCATTGCCCACAGACTAGGAAATTCCCGGGCAGAGGAGCTCCACGGTCGCCAGCGCGGCTGTTTCGGCCAGCGCGGCTGTGCCGGCCGGCACCGCTGCTTTGCCCCGCGCGGCTGCTTTGTCGGCGCCCCGGAGCTGCGGTTCTCCGTACAAAATACACTGGTTCGGGGGCCCTTTAGGCTGGCGATTGGAGCCACGGGAAGTCACCCATACGCTGGTTCAAAAAGGGGACTGAGCAGAGAACCAGGACAGTAGATTCCAGGGCAAAAAAAAAAAAAAAAAAGAAAAGAAAAAAAAGCGCCACAAACCTCAGTGCCGCTGTTTAAGCCAGCACAGTGAGTGGCCACAGGGGAAAAAATATTTTTAAAAGTAAGTGTTTAAGTGAATTAGAAGAAACTAAAGAAGAAAAGAGTCTGGACAGCCCCCTTAGCCAGCCATTCCTTCAGCATTGACTGAACCTGCATCTTCCAGCTCTGTCTGCTCAACATCCCTGCAAACACCTTTACAGCGCCCATTTCCTCCACAAACCCCATTCACCCTGTAGGGCCTAACTTTTCTCTCTTCCAGGCAAGCCACTCTGAAAAGAGTGTTCTGTTTCTTCAGAGGAGCACTTTGTAAAGGGGTCAGGGTCTCTAAACATCAGACATGACTATCTGGAGCTGAAGGCTGGAACTGCTTCTGCCTGCACCACTAGTAATGCCTGACTGTCAGCAGCCTGAGAAAGTACCTGGAAGTTTCTCTGCCTCCCCTGAAGCCTTGGGCACGATCACCAGCTCTTCCCGCTGAGTACTTACACTTGTTACCTGAGAGCTCCTGCAAGTCACCTCCCTACCTGACGTCAGCCCCTCCAGGTGGGTGTGGGTCTCCTCTCCCTCTGGCCCTCTTGTGCCCTCCATGCTGTCTGGCACACAGCAAGGGCATGTTTGTTAAAAGGCAGATGCAACAAAGAGCAAGCAGTCCCTCTCTCAGAGTCCAATAATCTCCTGCTGATTTCCATGTAAGCTTCTTGGTGCATCTTATCTGTGGCCCCAAGTACATGAAGGCCTTAAGCTGACAAATTCCTCTGATGAGAACCACTTTATGGTGACTTCTCTAACAGGACACATTCCATGAGAAAAGGAAGCGTGCTTGCCAGGCAATAAAACAAGCTATACTTTTGTCACAGTGCAATGTTTGGGCAGTCTCAGCTCTCTCCAGAAAGCAGGGCCCCTTGAAAGTCTTCTAAAGGCACACATGTGACAGCTGAGCCAGCTCAGTTCTGCCTTCCTGGTTTAGGTTCTGGTCAGACTTCCCTGGAGAGCAGGCTGCTGCTGGGGTGCCATGCCTGACCTTGGGGTGCGGATGGCGGGCACAGCTGTGTAAGGAGAGTGCCCAGAGACGCCCAACATTGGCCATGGCAGGACGTTCCTACAAAGGCAGATTAGGGTGACTTGTAACACTGGAGGGCTTTACTGCCATATCTGTAGGATCCATTGTAAGTCAACATGAAAATAACTTGAGATCCAAAAACTGCTTTATTTTCAAGAAACCAACAAATGAATACAGTAGGGTTAGGCTGGACAAATACAGTTCTCACTAACAAAGTACACTCGCGCCTCTGAGTCACTGTATTTACACTTGAGTAATGCAACAGGAAGGGAAGGGAAAGAAATGAAACCATTCCTTTACATGAAACCTAATCTAAAAGCAAACAGCATGGCCATTTGAGATGCAATATCAAAATGCACACATACCTTAGGAGTAAGGGGACAGCCTTATTCTGCACTGAATTCCAAAACCACTACTGACTTCAGACTCAAGACAGTTTCTGAGGGAGCCATGAAAACACTGTGCACTGTCAGACAGATGTCCCAGAGTCACTCTTCTACATTAATGGCCGATTTAATGGGATTTTGTCAACACTCCTGAACCTAAGCTCTTTATCGGCACATTAAATAGAGCCCTGTTTTCCAGAACACCAAAAGCAACACTGCACATCTCCATATTTAAAGGGACAACCACACAAGCAAAAACTCTCCATTTCAGGCCAGGCGTGGTAGCTCACGCTTGCAATCCAAGCACTTTGGGAGGCCAAGGTGAGAGGACCATCTGAGAGCAGGGTTCGAGACCAGCCCGGCCAACATGGTGAAACTCCGTCTCTACTAAAAATACAAAAATTAGCCGAGCATGATGGCTGGTGCCTGTAATCCCAGCTAGTAGGGAGGCTGAGGTAAGAGAATCACTTGAACCCAGAAGGCAGAGGTTGCAGTGAGCTGAGATCACACCACTGCACTCCAGCCTAGGTGACAGAGGGATACTCCATCTCAAAAAAAAGGAAAAAAAAAAAAACAAAAAAAAACCACTTTCTGCTTCAAGTGTAAAGCTGAGTATTCCCCTTGTCTTGTAACACTGGCCACTCACTCATCAATTCAATCCATGAAGTCCCCTCCACAGACACACCCTCCTTCTAGGACAGGCACGCAGCGACTGAAAAGGAAGGCGTGCCTGTCAGCCTTTGCACCGCACCTCTCTGCCACACGCACGAGTTACCTTTTTAGTAACATACAAGTTAGTGTGAGCTGTGAGAAACGGAACAGTGATGAGACCCTAAAGAATCACACTGTTACCTCACAAATCCTTTGGAAACATCACTTGAATGCTTTGTGCCTTTTCTTCAGGATCTTAAGGTGCATACTGCCCTACGTGATTGGATCTGAAAGACAATAAAATCTGATTAGAAAAGTGATTTATGACAGACATGTATATTTCTTAAAGTATGATTAATTTTTGGAGTGTATATAAGCAATGTAACATTTGACACATCAAGTTCTGTCACTCAGAACTATCCTTAAGGATGAAATTATTGCTCTTCTAAGTTTTGATTACTAGGTAAATTCACAATCCTGGAAATTAAGTAATTTGTTTTAAATATTTCCATTTATCCTTCTGCTCTTTTAGCCCCAGTGTTAAATACAGATCTATAAGCTGAAAAATCCCCTAGGGCAGACCACATTTGCCCAACCTGCACTTCTACCATCAATAAACTGATACTGGCCACAGAACAGACAGAGAGACAGAGCCCGTGAGGCAGGAGGGGCTGGACTGGAAGGGCAGGCCCTGCTGTGGGAGGGTCGAGGAGCTGAAGGAAGACACGGGAACCCAGTGAGAGCTACACAATGAGTAGAGGCTTCCAGCGCACATCTCCCACGTGGCTCCCCAAACCCTGGCAGGCAGGAGGGTCAAGGAATCTTCTCTAGCACTCATATGACCCAAGAGAAAGATCTGAAGACTCCTCAATGCGGTGAGAAGAACTCAACAAAAAGGTTAGATTCACCGTCAGACCTCCCTAAGAGGAGGGCCACAGAGAATCCCTCCCACCCCCGCCCTGGACAGACAGGTTTCAAGTGCTTGTTGCAGCTGTTATGCAAAAACAAAGTCCAAACACGTCTCATGAAAGAGCACAGAGCAGAAATGAAGAGTAAGACTCCAGAACATACATGATGCACAGAGAAGAAAATGTCAACAAGGCACAACTAATTCATATTCTTAGAAATAAGAAGAGATTGTATCTATGAAACAAAAAGAGGAAGAATTTAATAACGTCCTGGTTATTAAACGATGAAAACACAACCATGTATAGATTCTAAATTTTCTTAAACAGAATTGGACAAAAGAGTAGAAATGTCCCAGAGAGGACAACTAGAGGGCAGACAGAAAGCCATGAGGAGAGAATGTAAAATACAATTAGAAGATCTGGTCAGGAGGTCCACCTTCCAAACAGAGGTCGAGTAAAGGGGGCCCCAGAAGAAAGGGCAAGCAGAGCGCCTCGTGGTGGGCTTCAGCTCTGGCTCCCGTGCGGCTGCCTGGCTGCTCCACTCCATCTGTCGCTGATAAGCTTCCACTGCACTGCTTTTTCTGCTTGAGTCAACCCTCAGCTGCTGTCTGAAACCAAGAGCCCTGACTAGTACACCAGGAGACCCCTGGGGCTGAAGAGGGCAGGGGCCAGGGGTCTGAGGCAGGACGAAGAGGTGGGTAAGGGAAGTGTCCCTAGTTTCTGCAAACATATTCTGGGTTGCCTCCCGGTAGCTGGAGATGCAGGTGTCTTGGCGCTGTCTCCTGCCCCAAGTGTGCCACGCCTCCACCTGGGCCAGCTCTGTGGAGGTCCCTGTGCCCATCTCACCCACTGCCAGATCCCTCAGGGGTTGGTTCTCCCTCAGTCTTCTGCCCAGGCCCTAGACAAACACTGACACAGCACTGGTCCCCAACCCAGCTCCAGCTCTCAGGCCGTTCTGAGCCTTTATTTTTATTTTTATTTTTATTTTTTTGAGGGAGTTTCGCTCGTTGCCCAAGCTGGAGTGCAAGAGCATGATCTCGGCTCGCTGCAACCTCCGCCTCCCGATTCAAGGGATTCTCCTGCCTCAGCCTCCCGAGTAGCTGGGGTTATAGGTACGCACCACCACGCCTGGCTAGCTTTTCGTATTTTTAGTAGAAACAGGGTTTCACCATGTTAGCCAGGCTGGTCTCAAACTCCTGACCTCGTGATCCACCCGCCTCGGCCTCCCAACTGAGCTTTTAAATAACAAACTTGGCCAGGAACCCCGTGGTGCTTAAACCAATGGAGACGACTTTAAATGCTGTATGTATGTATGTATGTATGCATGCATGCATGTATGTATGTACGCATGTATGTATGTATTTGAGACTTAGTTTCACTCTATCACTCTATTGCCCAGGCTGGAGTACAGTGGGCACTGCAACCTCAGCCTCCCGGGTTCAAATGATTCTCCTGCCTCAGCCTCCCGAGTAACTGGGACTACAGGCACCCGCCACCACGCCCAGCTAATTTTTGCATTTTTAGTAGAGATGGGGTTTCATCATGTTGGCCAGGCTCATCTTGAACTGCCGCCTCAGCCTAAGTGCACTATTTATATACAGTAACTTTATCGAAGTATCTATGCACCAGTCAGAAACATGAAATGGTTGGTAATATTTTGAACTGTTTTCCAATGAGCTTATCTTAGCAGTGTTTTAAAATCAAAAACTGGTTCGCAAAATCCCAGACTGAGAATTGCAACCATCAGGTCTACACCAGATTTCTACAGTGAGATGAAATCTCCAATAGTTTCATAAATTTTAAAAAGTAACCACACAACCACCAATTTGGAAAGCAGTCTGGCACTTTCTCACAATTAACAACTACCACCAGGCCGGGCACGGTGGCTCACGCCTATAATCCCAGCACTTTGGGAGGCCGAGGCGGGTGGTTCACGAGGTCAAGGGATCGAGACCATCCTGGTCAACATGGTGAAACCCGTCTCTACTAAAAATACAAAACATTAGCTGGGCATGGTGGCGCGTGCCTGTAATCCCAGCTACTCAGGAGGCTGAGGCAGGAGAATTGCCTGAACCCAGAAGGCGGAGGTTGCGGTGAGCCGAGATCGTGCCATTGCACTCCAGCCTGGGCAACGAGCGAAACTCCGTCTCAAAAATCAAAAAAAGAAAAAAAAAAAAAACAACTACCACCACCCTGTGACTCAGCGATTCCACTTCCAGGTATTAAAAGTAAACATGAACACAAGAACTTGTATGACACTGTTCACAGCAGCTTTGCTTTGCTCATCATACCCTCAAAGTGGAAACAAGCCAAATACCCATCAACAGGGGACAGATAACAAACAGTAGTGTATTCCTGTAACGGCATGCTTCCGAGCAAAAAGCAGGAAAATATTACTGAAACAAGTAACACGGCCTAATCTCAAAAATATTCTGCTACGTGAAAGAAGCCAGACACGGAAGAATATGTATAGTGTGATTCCATGTATATGATATTCTGAGTGAGGCAAACTCACTTATTTAGAAAGAAATCAGGCCAGCCAGGCGTGGTGTCTCACACCTGTAATCCTAGCACTTTGGGAGGCCAAGGCAGGCGGATTACCAGAGGTTGGGAGTTAAAGACCAGCCTGACCAACAGAGAGAAACCCTGACTCTACTAAAAATTAGCCGGGCGTGGTGACGCACGCCTGTAATCCCAGCTTCTCGGGAGGCTGAGGCAGGAGAATCGCTTCAACCAGGGAGACGGAGGTTGCAGTGAACCAAGATGGCGCCATTGCACTCTTCCAGCCTGGGCAACAAGAGCAAAACTCCATCTCAAAAAAAAAAAAAAATCAGAGTAAGTGTTTGGGCACAAGTGGTAGTGACTGTGGAGAGGGCCAAACTGTAAGTTGATAGACACGCCTGTATCTTGAGAGGGAAGTGGGTGACACAAGCATATGCATTTGTCAAAATAAAATACAATTCACTGCTTTGAAAAACCAGATGGACTATATACTTTAAAATGTGGAGCCGGGTGCAGTGGCTCATACCTATAATCCCATTGCGTTGGGAGTCTAAGGCAGAATCACTTGAGACCAAGAGTTTGAGACTAGCCTGGGCAACATAGCAAGACCCTGTCTCTACAAAAAATGTTTTTTTAAAGTTGGCCAGATACAGCCTGTACTCCCAGCTGCTGGGAAGGCTGAGGCAGGAGGATTGCTTGAGTCTGGGAGGTCAACACTGCAGTGAGCCGTGTTTGTGCCACTGTACTCCAGCCTGGGCAACAGAGTGAGACCCTGTCTCTAAAATAGAATAAAATGCATTTCACTATTAATCATACCTCAATTTTTAAAATGAGGAGAAAAAACATCCGGCACAGGTATGCATGACAGGTGTGAATGTGCAAGGGTATGGCACAAGGCAAGTCCCAGCGCGGTAGAGACACTTTTCTTCCTGTAACCTGCATTCATGAGTCAAGACCCTGTCTTGGATATATGTGTATCTGTAACTTCAAGCAGATTTCTTAAGCTCTTCCCCCTTACTTTTTTCCTAGGCTATCAACAGAAAACGCATTTCTCAGGAGCACACTGAAAACAAGTAAACAAAAGATACCAGTATTCTCTGGTGATCAGTTACTACAAAAAAAGAACCAAGACAATTATTTTTACCACTGCACTGCTAAGAATGTCCCCCCTAGAGTCTGGTATCCATGTTTCTATTAAAACACTATTTAAACTTGTCATTGCTTTACTCTTCATACACCCACTTAGACCCCCCCCCCAAAAAAAAACAAAAATAAGCAAACCTGTTTTAGGACAGAAGCATTAAAAAAACAAACTCAACCCCTGCCAGGAACAGTCTTCCCACTTCAAACATCAGGCTGGGGGGTGGGGGGTGGGGGGTGGGCATCCGAACACATACACCGTGCAAGGCCCCAAGGGTGTGCAGCCAGTGACAGCTTCAGCCACAGGAGCAGAACACACAGACTGGGGCGGGTGGGAATCAGACTGTAAACAATGTGCAAAGTGCCTTCCCCAAGTTAGGAGGAAAGTGTGATCAGGGAGAGAGATGAAACAGCAATAATGTCAAGAAAGACGACACAGCATGGGTGGTCCCAAACAGACCAGCAAGATATGGACAAGAGAGGACAATCATGTAAGACAGTGCAGAGGCAGAAGGGAATTCAGCATTCCACAGGGAAATGTCACCAGAAGGACAAGTCTGTAGTTCCTAAGGAGTCTAGAATTCTGGACTTCACTCTGCTGGAATGGGAGGCACCAAACCTTAGGTAAACGAAATGATTTAAAAGATAACTGGGGCCGGGTACAGTATGGCTCATGCCTGTAAGCAAATCACTAGAGGTAAGCAAATCACTAGAGGTCAGGAGATCAAGACCAGCCTGGCCAACACAGCAAAACCCCAGCTCTACTAAAAATACAAAAATTAGTCAGGCGTGGTGGCGGGTGCCTGTAATCCCAGCCACTTGGGATGCTGAGGCAGGAAAACCACTTGAACCTGGGAGGCTGAGATCGTGCCGCTGTACTCCAGCCTGGGTGACAGAGCGAGCCCCCGTCTCAACAAATAAAAACTGGGAACAAAGAGAGACTACGTTGGTGGGGGGAAGACTGGCACCCAGGAGCTTGCTGCCTAAGCAGCATGGCCTCTGCCAAGGCTGGTGACCATCTGAGAAACAGTCACAGAGATAACAGCAATACAGAGACCAATGGGGCGGAACAGAGGGGAGCACAGCACAGCCACCATAGCAAAGAGGGATGTGGAGCATTTCTGCCCTGGGGTGAACACACTTTGGGGACATGGGGCTGCAGACTCAGGGAGAGCGCCGAGATTGGGATGCACCGAATTTGAGGTATCTGCGTGGCAAGACAACGAACGCTCTGACCCAGAACGAGAGGCCTCAGAACAGAGGTGACAGGCAAAGTGGGACCAGAATGGAACAGATGAGCTTCCCAGGCAGGACCCTGGGGAACAGAGACATTAACAGAAGGAAGCTCGGAAAGGCAGGGATGGGAGCTGTGGGAAGCGGAGGGAAGGGAAGTGAGGACAGCTAGAGGTGTCAACAACCCCATATAAGCCTGGGGAGAGGCCAATGGGATTAGCAGGTACTTTCTCCTGACAGTTACAGTAAGTACTACAAGACTGGGAAACTGGGTAGTGAGAAAATTAAGCCAATTTTATAAACTGTAGCTAAGTGACAGACATCTGTAGCTAGAGGGAAAAGTGGAGGAAAATCTTTTTTCAAACTTCCCCTCATATATTATCTCATTTAATGATTAGGACAATCCTTAAGATGTTCTTGGTCTCCCCATTTTACAAAGGAGCTCCTTGGCCCCATGGGAAAGAATCACCACAGTGACAGTCAGTCAATGAGGTATCAAGAGTCTCAACCCCGGGTCCCGGTAACTCTATGCAAGTCCCACCATGCCACACTCAAAAAACCTAGGATAGGCCGGGCACGGTGGCTCATGCCTATAATCCCAGCACTGTGGGAGGCCGAGGCGGGTGATCACGAGGTCAAGAGATTGAGACCATCCTGGCCAACATGGTGAAACCCTGTCTCTACAAAAATACAAAAATGAGCTGGGTGTGGTGGCACACCTGTAGTCCCAGCTACTCAGGAGGCTGAGGCAGAACAATCGCTTGAACCCAGGAGGTAGAAGTTGCAGTGAGCAGAGATCCCGCCGCTGCACTCCAGCGTGGTGACAGAGCAAGACTGTCTCACAAAAAAAAAAAAAAAAAAAAAAAAAAAAAAGCAGCCTAGGATAGCCCCCAAAAGTAGATTTAATGGAAAGAGAATGAAGAGTTTCTGCCTAGTTAAGCCAGTTAAGCTACGAGACTAAGAGTACATAAGCTAAGAGGCCCGGCCACACTGGTCCTGTTTTTTCTAATTTTGTACTTTTTTGAAGTTCCCTTACAACTACAAACACAACATAGGTTCACTGAAGTTTTCTCTTTTTAAAAAATAAGATTCTGGCCAGCGTGGTTCCGGTGTGGTGGTTCATGCCTATAATCCCACCACTTTGGGAAGCCGAGGCAGGTGTATCACCTGTGGTCATAAGTTTGAGACCAGCCTGGACAACAAGGTGAAACACCATCTCTACTAAAAATACAAAAATTAGCCAGGTGTGGTGGCACATGCCGGTAACACCAGCTACTTGGGAGGCAATGCAGGAGAAGCGCTTAAACCTTGGAGGCAGAGGTTGTAGTGAGCCAAGATCTTACCACTGCACTCCAGCCTAGGCAAAGGAGTGAGACTCCACCTCAAAAAAAAAAAAAAAAAAAAAAAGACGAAAGGTGAAAGACAAAACTGTTCAGAGAATGAAAAGATGAGCCACAAACTGGAAGAAAATATTTCTAAATCATTTATCTGATAGGGAACTCATATCAAGGATACAGAAAGAACATTTAAAACTCAACAATAACAAACACAATTTTTTAAATAGGCAAAAAGATCCAAACAGACACTTTATTAACAAGGTTATACAAGAGGAAAATAAGCACTTGAACATGCTCACCATCATATGTCACTAGGAGATTGCTAATTAAGACAATGAGACAACACTACCTGCATGTGAGGATGGCTACAATAAGAACCACTGACCAGATCCACCGAAGGAGAGGATGCTGAACGGCAGGAACTCTCCTCTATTTTCATGTGAACACAAAATGGTACAGCCACTTGGAAGACAGTTTTGCAGCCTCTTACAAAGTTAAATATACCCTTACCATCAGATCTAGCATCACGCTCTTAGGCATTTTCCCAACTGATGTGAAAATTTAACATCCACATAAAACCCTGCAAGGGATATTCATAGCAGCTTTATTCATATTCACTAAAAAGTGAAAGCAACCAAGATGTCTTTCAGTAGCTGAATGGATACCTGTGACACATCTATACAATTCAGCAATAAAAAGAAATTAAATATTAACACACAATGGCATGGGTAAATCTTAAAAACATATTGTTAAGTAAAAGAAGCCAATGAAAAGGCTACATATTGAGGACTCCAATTATATGACATTTTGAAGGCGGCAAAACTAGAGATGACAGTAAACGGATCTGTGGTTGCCAGGGGTCGGCGAGTGGGTAAAGCGCGGGGGGCTTGCTTTCCTGCAGTGTAACTGCGTGACCCTGCGAAAGTGGAGACAGAACATGATGAGCTTGCAATACCTCACAGAACTTTGTAACACAGTGAGCCTTAATGCAGGCAATTGGAAAGGAAAATAATCTAGGTGGTCAGAGATGTCAGGATGGAATGCAGGCTATGACAGAAGAACCTACCTACCTACCTATATTACAAATGTATGAACGTACAAAAAAACCGTACTGCAGAGGGCATCGGAAGGGTGCTGACCTAAGAAACTTGAGTGGAATTTATAAGACTTAGGTCTTACACCGTTAACAGGAGCCATATGCACCTATTCTAGTGGATAATGTTGTTTCCCATGGGGCACGATGAACAACTCTGAAACCATTATATTAACACTTACATTCTGGAATTTCACAGTGAAGTATGCACTGGCTCATGCCTGTAATTCCAGCACTTTGGGAGGCTGAGGCAGGATTGCTTGATCCCAGGCGTTTAACAGCAGCCTGGGCAACACAGCAAGATCTCGTCCCTACAAACAAACAAAGCAGGCCGAGCACAGTGTGGCTCAAAACTGTAATCCCAGCTTTGGGAGGCCGAGGCAGGTGGATCACCTGAGGTCAGCAGTTCGAGACCAGTCTGACCAACATGGTGAAACCCTATCTCTACTAAAAATACAAAAATTAGCCTGGTGAGTTGGTGCACGCCTAAAATCCTAGCTACTCTGGAGGCTGAGGCAGGAGAATCACTTGATCTGGGAGGCGGAGTTTGCAGTGAGCCGAGATCACACCACTGCACTCCAGCCTGGTCAACAGAGAAAGACTCTGTCTTAAACTTTAAAAAAATTACAATAAAAATATAAATAAAAATTTTAAACAAAAATTAGCCAGGCAAGATGGCACACATCTGGGGTCTCGCCTAGTTGGGAGGCTTAAGGAAGGGAATCGCTTGGGCTCAAGCAATCAAAGTTGCACTGAGATATGATCACACCACTGCACTTCAGCCTGGGCAACAAAGCAAGACCCCGTCTCAAAAGAAAAAAAAAAATTAAGTAAATGGATGGCAAGAGCCAGGCTTCTCACTACTGACATGGAAGTTTCCAGGTAAGAAGAGGAGGAAGCTAGAATGACCTACATGGTAATGGATTAGAGTTGGAGACCTGACTATGAACTCATTTTTGGTTTAAGATAGATCCAGGCAGTTACATACAGAATTATCTATCGATATGGACACACACATAGGTTAGCATCCACGCATATATTTACTTGCTCTGTCAGTTGAGAGGGCCTAGAAGCAACAACCCAACAGCCACCAACACACCTAATTCCCAGATCTTGGTTTTTTTTTTGTTGTTGTTGTTGTTAATATGCAAGATTGGGCCTTGCTATGTTGCCCAGGCTGGTCTTGAACTCTTGGGCTCAGGCAATCTTCCCACCTCAGCCTCCCAAAGTGCTGGGAGTATAGGTGTGAGCCATTACAGATCTTGGATTTTAATACCATTCTCTAATAAAATAAAAGAAACCAGGATTGAGGCAAAATTTTATATATATATATGTATATATTTATTTATTCACACACACATATATACACACACACACACACACACAAAAGATGAGCCTGGAGCATCTTATTTATATTGTTGGAGAGTAATGAAGTGTTCACAATACACACACACAATCGTGGGGACTAGGGGCACGTGAAAAGGACACAGGAACCAAATGAAACAGCTTCCAGTGGCCAAAGCTGGAACCACCTGAGCAACAAAATAAAACAGTGCTGCTTTATAAGCCGAAGCATACAGTAAACATGCACAAGTCCAGACTGACATAAAGCCATAGTTGAATAAACAGAAAACAAACAAACACCCTGCACCGCGAATCCAAGAAAAGCACGCGCCTCCTTCTGGGATGGAAGACGTGGCTCCCCACCCCTCAAGTACAGCCACATGCACAGGGACAGTTTCCAACAGGTAGAGTGAGGAAAGGGGGAACATTACTGAGGAAAAACTGGGCAAACACCACCTCAGTCAGCCGGGTGTTCAAGGCCGCATCCATAACAATGAGTTGTGTGGACAGAATCCAGCCTTGACAGGCTGTGATGATACAGGCCCTCTACCTCATCACCCGAGTTTAGTCCTGAGGAAAATATGAAACAAGTCCCAATACAAGAGCATCCTACCAAAAGTCCCTGACCGGCAGCACTGCTCAAAACTGCCCAATCACCAAAACAAGAACATCTGAGAAAGTGCCACAGCCAAGAGAGGCCTAAGGAGACAGGCCCACTCATGTCCTCCATGACCCTGGGTGGGATCCTGGGACAGAAAAAGGACATTAAGGAAAAGCTGAAGCCATCTGAATCAAGTGTGACTTGTACTGACAGGAAACAGAAGGCGTGGGTGGAGTACGGGATGGTAGGCAAAGCAGAATGATCCTTCCTCCCTGGAGGAAGAAACGGGGGCTTACAGAGAAACCCGGGGATGAGGAGAAGTGAAAGCAGTTCACACTCAGGAAGATGAGTGCAGTCTCAGCAGAGAACAGGGGTGGGGCTGCGGGCTGGGAGGGCCTAGGAGATTGCAAAATGGAAGTGGGGTGGAGACGAAGAAGCCGACAGTAACCGGGCCCAGACAATGCTGACCCCTTCACTGTCTAACGGAGGACGGGAATGGCTGGTCCTTTTATCCAAAAGCCCAGCCCAGCACCCTAAACTTACCCCGGGCTGGAGATTAGCCAGGATGATGGGACAGAAAAGCAGAGGAACGAAGGCAAGACCAAGATGCAAGCTGGAGAGGCCAACCTCAGAGTCCAGGGGGGCGGGGGAAGGGCCTGGTAAGCCGGGTGACAGGAACTCAGGGCACGAAAAGCCGGAGGAGCCTGAGAAACAGACTCAGAGAAAGTGAAGGGACACTTGAGGCTAGGTCCAGGGGGAGCTCTAAGAGTCACTCAGGAGAACACAAGGGTTCCTATGGGCCGTGCCAACGGGGGGTCACACAGAAGCAGGGCCGAAGGCACCCTCATCCCAGGAACGTCACCAGCCTGCATGAGTAAGGGAACCTTAGTCAGTATGGGGAAGGCTACAGGGGGAGCTCACATCCTCACTCAACTTGGAAAACGAGCGCAGCACTCAGCTTACCCACTGCACTGAGCTGATGGCGACCACGCTCCTAAGTGCTCTTTCCAACAACTGGCAATCATGAAATATTCAGTTTGTCCTTTCAAATCCTACCATAAGAAATAATGTATGCTCTATGAAACCACGATTTTCTACTCAAATTACTGAATCTAAAGATCAGAACATTAACTTTTAAGGAAAAAAAAATCCACACCACAATATTAACCCAACTAAAGCCAAGTCTCAACGATATGCTGGCACATAGGCCACACTGTGAATAGCAACCCTGCCCGACCTTTCTAGAAGGGCATTTCATATTAAAATACTTAGTCACTCTACAAAAGGAAGTGGACACTGCAGATCAGAAGCATGGCAAACTGGGGGCACACACACAACACACAATAAACCATGGAAGTGGGACAGGGAACGCCAGTCTCAAGAGTGAGGGGCCTGGGGGACAACAATGAGTTCCTACCCACCAGCCGCAGCCGTTCTCTGCCTGGACACTTCTCCACTCAGGTCAATGCCAGGAGCACCTGGGCTTAGTCCTTGGTCTTCCCTTCATATATATACTCTCCACAAAGGAGCTCATGGGGACCTCAGGCTCATGAAGCTTAAAAAAAAGAAAAAAAAAAGGAGGGCTAGGCTCAGTGGCTCATGCCTGTAATCCCAGCACTTTGGGAGCCTGAGGTGGGCGGATCACAAGGTCTGGAGTTCGAGACCAGCCTGGCCAACATGGTGAAACCACATCTCTACTAAAAATACAAAAATTAGCCAGGTGTGGTGACACACACCTGTAATCCCAGCTACTCGGGAGGCTGAGAAAGGAAAATCGCTTGAACCCAGGAGCAGAGGTTGCAGTGAGCCAAGATCACACTGCTGCACTCCAGCCTGGGCAAGAGAGCAAGAGAGACTCTGTCTCACCAAAAAAAAAGAGAAGAAAATTGTATCTGGAAAACTGTCAGGCTGACAACACTTCACTAAGTGCATATATCCAGCTGGTCACCCAAAAACCCCACTGCAGGAGGGTCAAAGCAGAACCTCCCCCCATCAGTAACCACCCCACTCTTTCCATTCTCAATAAATGGCATACCAGGGTCAAAAAACAAGGACTCATCCTTCGTGTATCTCTTTCCCCAACTCCCCACATCTAGTTCATCAGCAAGTCCTATAGGGTGCACCTCTAAACCCACCCCAAATCTGACTATCTCAGATAGTGATAGTCGGATTTGGGGTGGGTTTAGAGATGCACCCTATAGGGTGGCACTTTTTTGGTGGCCAGCTGGATATACGCACTTAAGTGATGTATTGTCAGCCTGACAGTTTTCCAGATACAATTTTCGTCTTTTTTTTTTGTGAGACAGAGTCTCTCTCGCTCTCTTGCCCAGGCTGGAGTGCAGCAGTGTGATCTTGGCTCACTGCAACCTCTGCTCCTGGGTTCAACCAGCAAGGTCCCAAGAGCTCTCATTTGGGGAGTGCTCACATCACCTGGGGAGTCCTCTCTCTACTCTCATGGCTTTGCTCACCCAACAATCCAGTTCCCCATGCGGCACCCAGCACGGTCTTCTACAGAGAGAAATCAGATGTCATTCTCCTGCCTAAGCCCATGCAATCACTGCCTTTTCAGTTAGACTAAAATCCTCCCCCCACCGCCACCCCACCACCATGGCCTAGAAAGCCCCACTCCATCTGGAGCCTGCTGGCCTCCCTTCCTAGCACCCTCTTCCCGGCTGGCTTGTTCTGCCATCACCTCAATGGAATGTCCTTCGTAGCATCCCCAGCACTCGCGAGCCTCACCACACTACAAACATTCGTTGAGTGACTAAGTAAGGGAAGGAGGGTGCTTGAGGCAGACAAGAAAAAGTAGAAAGGAAGCCCGCAGGCAAATGGCAGGGGCATGTGGCAAAATCTGCCATGGGAGTGGGTCAGAGGCCCAAAGGAGCCTCGGAGAAAAGGAGTAGAAGAGAAACGTACAAGAGTCACAGAGAAGGAGGGAAAAGCGGATGAAGAGAAAAAACCCCCACCTGTAGGGAAGTCACAACTCCAGGCCCAGAACACACGTGCGTGGGACCACACTACAGCACACAGCCAGACGAGGCAGTCTCCAAGGAATGCTCACTCAAACCCCAAAGGTTCCCCTTCCATCCCTGTACGAGAGCCACAACCTAACGTTGACAGTCAAATGGAGCAGCTATTTTTAAAAATCCCAGTATGGTAACTAAACCCTCAAGAAATCTAAATCCAGAAATAACAAGAACTCTAAAGTTCCAAACCTCATTAAGTGTCCTGTCCCAGGGAACAGCTGAGCCTGAATCAGACCGGTATTCCCAACCTCCTTCCCTATCTTCCTAGAGTGTACTTGTCTAATACAAAATCAGCTTTTATGCTAGATTAACCAGAGTTCAAAATACTAAGAAAAGATGACCCGCTAATAATATATTTAGCTCTCAGTTACAAGCTAATGACATCATCAAATACTTGTGAGAGGAAAGGCTATTTACTGAGCATCTACTGTGTGTCAGGAGATTTACACACGTGACCACCACCCTAAAAGCCGGGCATTCGTTAGCTCATGTTCAGGATGACGAAATTGAGTCTTAGAGGCGAGGTGTCTTGCTCAGATCCACAGCCAGTTAGAACGAGTCAGAACTGTTTTGACGCCAAAGCCCATGTTCTTACATTAAAATACACTGGCTTCCAGAGCTCTCGGTTTTAGAAAGTGCATTCTGTAATGAATAAACTGAATGTGGGAAATATGGAATCTAAGAATTCAAAGCATTTCAGTGAACTGTAAAAGCCAGTCTCCAGTGAGACTGGAAGCCTCTCTAGCTGACTGCCCCTCCCACGGGGTGCTGCAAATGAAATGCAGTGTTTCCCAGTGAAGCAAACCACCGGCTGAACACAGAGCTAGCATCTTTTTCAAAATCAGTGACATTCGTCATGCAACCAGGATTTATTCAGCACCTTTTAGCCTCTGGACACAAAATTCCTCCCCCCCTTCATTCCTACGTTTATGATACGACACTTCCACTTACAGCTCTGATTCTTCTCTTCTCATCTTTCCCACAACCCAAGTTTAGGTAGCCCTCATTTCTAGCCTGTACCTCTGCAGAACACTAACTTCAAGGGTCACTAGCTTCCAGTGACTCTCCACGTGGCTGCAGGAGTTATCCTTCAAAATCATAGTACAGGCCAGGGGTGGGGGCTCACACTTGGAATCCCAGTGCTTTCAGAGGCTAAGGCAGGAGGAACACATGAGTTAAGACACCAGAGTGAGCAACATAGGGAGACCCTGTCTCAAAAAAAAAAAAATTAAAAATTATCTGGGCACAGCAGCACACAGCTGTAGTCCCAGCTACTCAAGAGGCTGGGGCAGGAGGACTACTTGAGCCCAGGCGTTTGAGGCTGCAGTGAGCTATGACTGCATCACTGGACCCCAGCCTGAGTGAAAGAGCAAGACCAGGCCGGGCATGGTGGCTCATGCCTGTAATCTCAACACTTTGGGAGGCCGAGGCAGGGGGATCACCCGAGGTCAGGAGTTCAAGACCAGCCTGGCCAACATGGTGAAACCCTTTGAAAAAAAAAAGAAAAGAAAGAAAGAGAAAAAAAAAAAACCCCTAAATAAAAATTCCTTGAAAAATAAAATTAAATAAATAATTTTAAAATAGGCCAGGCACGGTGGCTCATGCCTGTAATCCCAGCAATTTGGAAGGCGGAGGCGGGCAGATCACCTGAGGTCGGGAGTTTGAGACTAGTCTGTCCAATATGGAGAAACCCCATCGGTACTACTAAAAATACAAAATTAGCCAGGCATGGTGGCACATGTTAGTAGGTGGGTGTCTAATCCCAGCTACTCGGGAGGCTGAGGCAGGAGAAGCGCTTCAATCCAGTAGGCGGAGGTTGTGGTGGGCTGAGACTGCGCCATTACATTCCAGCCTGGGCAACAAGAGCAAAACTCCATCTCAAAAAAATAATAATAATAAATAGGGCCAGATGCAGTGGCACATACATATAATAACAGCACTTTAAGAGGCTGAGATGGGCAGATTGTTTGCTCTCAGGAGTTCAGGACCAGCCTGGGCAACATGGCAAGACCCCATTTCTATAAATAAATTTAAAAAAAGAGCCAAGTACAGCGGTGAGCACCTGTAGCCCTAGCTACTCAGGAGGCTAAGGTGGGAGGATTGCTTCAGCCCAGGAGGTTGAGGCTGCAGCAGGTCGAGATCATGCCACTGCACTCCAGCCTAGGTGATACAGTAAGATCCTATCTCAAAAATAGTAATAATACATAAAACAAAACCAAAGTACAGGTCACAAAATCAGCCTGGTGTAAAACTTTCCGGCTCTCCCAAACTTTCCTGGCTCAACATTCCCCACTCTATTCCATAAGGTGCTCCTTTGGATTCCCCTTACCTGGCCTTTCATACCTCTGTGGTTTTGCCCGGGCTGTTTCCTCCAATTAGAATTCTCTCTCTCTGCCTTGCCAAATTATTCATTCACCCAACAGTTTTCAAACATCCTTTACCCATAAGACACTGTAGAAGAATGCAGTGTTTTCAAAACTATAAGATGCGGAACCAAAATAAGGCACTGTGAGCCCCATACAGAGTCTGGGTGTGCTTCAAGCATTAATAGGATTCTACTGAAAATCACACCTGTAATCCCAGCAATTTGGGAGGCCAAGGTGGGGAGATCAACTGAGGTCAGGAGTTCAAGACCAGCTTGGCCAACATGGTAAAACCACATCTCCACAAAAATACAAAAATTAGCCAGGCATGACAGCGGACACCTGTAATCCCAACTACTTGGGAGGCTGAGGTGGGAGAATCACTTGAACCTGAGAGGCAGAGGTTGCAGTAAGCTGAGATTGCACCACTGCACTCCAGCCTGGGCAGTAGAGCAATACTCCATCTCAAAAAAATAAAAAGAATGGGATGGAATGGAACTTAGTAGCAAGACTAAGATTAGCAAGACGGCCGGGCGCGGTGGCTCAAGCCTGTAATCCCAGCACTTTGGGAGGCCGAGGCGGGTGGATCACGAGGTCAAGAGATCGAGACCATCCTGGTCAACATGGTGAAACCCCGTCTCTGCTAAAACTACAAAAAATTAGCTGGGCATGGTGGTGCGTGCCTGTAATCCCAGCT
>NW_022436955.1:28432992-28580199 GCF_009761245.1 Sapajus apella
AAACTCTGTCTCAAAAAAAAAAAAAAAAAAAGGTGCCAGATTTTCTTAGTAAATTCTCTACTGGATCAAGGAAAACACCTGAATAGAATAGGGGATTATTAACAGACTGTAGACTTTCCCCATGGGAGACAGCTTTGCAGGGCCATTTCAAAATATGCCAAAGAAATATACTTTGGGCCAGGCACAGTTGTTCACGCTTGCAATCCTAGCATATTGAGGGGCCAGGGCAGGAGTTTGAGGCCAGTTTGAAACCAACCTGGGCAATATAGTGAGACCCTGTCTACAGAAAATTTAAAAATTGGCTGGGCGTGGTGGTGCATCCCTGCAGTTCCAGCTCTTGAAGGGGGTTGAAGTGGGAGTTGCTTGAGCCGGGGAGGTTGAGGCTGAGCATCTCACCACTGCACTCCAGCCAGGGAGACACAGCAAGACTCTGTCTCAAAGAAAAGGAAAGAAAAAGAAAGATTTGATTTCTCTCAGGGCCTGCTATCTGTCATGTGATGCGATACTAGAGTCAGGCTGGAATTTGGTGTCTTATGACAAAAAGTCTGTTTCTTCGTCAGTCTTAGGACCTCTGTTTCAATGTTCTGGTCAGCTGTGCCTAAATTCCAACAGGAGGAGGGTATAGTGAGGCATTTCCAACTCCCGCCATCATAGCCTGAACTAATTTTCAGGTTAACTTTGTGATGGCCTTTCCAAGAGGAAGGGTCCATTCAGTTGTTCGGACGCTTAGAATTTTGTTTTTTTGACTTTAAAAATTTTGTTATTATTATTTAAATGTATACAGATGAGGTCTCACTATGTTGCCCAGGCTGGTCTCAAACTCCTGAGCTCATGTGATCCTCCCACCGCAGCCTCCCAAGTTGTTAGGATTACAGGCATGCACCAGCACACTGGTCCTAAAATTTTATTTTTGGCTTACAGTCCTGCAAGTTTCTTTTATACTTGTTTGCATTGCCTGTGCTTTTAGTTACTTGTATAGCTCATGTAAAATTGTATCCTTGCTAAAGGAAACAGAACAATAAAGTCATATATTAAAATTTTTATTTAGAGAGATAGACCAGGTTTTGCTCTGCTGCCCAGGCTGAAGTACAATAGCCTTGGTATGGCTCACTGCAGCCTCAAACTCCTTGGCTCAGGTGATCCTTCTGCCTCAGCCTCCCAAGTAGCTGAGATTACAGCTGCCTGCCACCGCACCTGGTTATTTTTTTTTTTTAAGGTTGGGGGGGTGATGGTAGTGGTCTCACTATATTGCCCAGGCTAGTCTTGAACTCCTGGCCTCAATCGATCCTCTCCCTCAGCCTCCCAAAGTGTTGGAATTACAGACATGAGCCTCCCCACCTGGCTCATTAAAATATTTAACGGAGAAGCTGGCAGTTGACAAAAATAATTCCATTGTTATCAAGGATCTCCATCTGTTTCTCAACAGAAGTGATATGTGATCTTCTGCAAGTCATTTCTCTCCCTATGCATCGGCTTTACACAAAAATAATCTCTACAATATGAGATTACACTTTTTTTTTTTTTTGAGACAGAGTTTCGCTGTTGTTTCCCAGGCTGGAGTGTAGTGGCATGATCTCAGCTCACTGCAGCCTCCATCTCCCGGGTTCAAGTGATTCTCCTGCCTTAGCCTCCCAAGTAGCTGGGATTACAGGCGCCTGCCACCACACCCAGCTAATTTTTTGTATTTTTTTAGTAGAGACAGGGTTTTATCATGTTGGCCAGCCTGGTCTCGAACACCCAACCTCACATGATCCACCCGCCTTGACCTCCCAAAGTACTGCGATTACAGGCGTGAGCCACCATGCCCAGCCTAGACTTGATTTCTAAGGTTTCTTCCTGTTTAAAGACTGATTTAACAGAGTTTGTGTTTTTTTGTTTGTTTCTTTGTTTTTGCCTCTCTCTGATTTCACTCAAGGCCTAGGAGCAGAAAATCTCCTAGTGGTGTAGAGATGCAGAATGTCCCATTTACAGGATTAATTTTGTTTCTCCCTCAGGCAAAAACCAAATCTTCAGGAGCTGTTTCCAGCTAAACCCTCATCCCAGGAAATATACTGATTTAAAGTAGAGGCTCTGTAATCCCAGCATTTTGGGAGGCCAAGGCAGGCATCTCACTTGAAGCCAGGAGTTAGAGACTAGCCTGGCTAACATGGTGAAACCCCATCTCTATTAAAAAAGCGAAAATTATCCTCTGGTTTCTCTTTTTTTTTTTTTTTTTTTTTTAGACGGAGTTTCGCTCTTGTTACTCAGGCTGGAGTACAATGGTGCGATCTCAGCTCACCGCAACATCCGCCCCCTGGGTTCAGGCAATTCTTCTGCCTCAACCTCCTGAGTAGCTGGGATTACAGGCACGCGCCACCACGCCCAGCTGATGTTTTTTGTATTTTTAGTAGAGACGGGGTTTCACCATGTTGACCAGGATGGTCTCGATCTCTTGACCTCGTGATCCACGCGCCTCGGCCTCCCAAAGAGCTGGGATTACAGGCTTGAGCCACCGCGCCCGGCTTCCTCTGGTTTCTCTTCATAACGAATAAGTCTTTCACCTTTTACTGAAGATTTCCATGGAGAGGAACAATTATGAGTTTATAACCAAATTTTTTTATGTCCTGCTTAGGCAGGGCTAAGTAAGAAAAGAAAAAGAAAAAGAAAAAATACAGAACGTAGCTAGACGTGCTGGCACGTGCCTGTAGTCCCAGCTATTCCAGAGGGTGAGACAGGAGAATCGCTTGAACCGGGGAGGCGGAAGTTGCAGTGAGTGAAGATTGTACCACTGCACTCCAGCCTGGGCAATAGAGAACCTGTCTCAAAAAAGAAAAAAAAATTAAAGTAGAAGCTTTATTCAAATATGTGAAAAGATACTCAGCCACATTCAGAAAGGATTGAATACAAATTTAACATATAAGGAAATATCTTTTTTTTTTTTTTGAGACAGAATCTCATTCTGTCATCCAGGCTGGTGTAATCTTGGCTCACTGCAACCTCTGCCTCCTGAGTTCAAGTAATTCTTGGTTCTTAGCCTCCCAGTTAGCTGGGATTACAGGGTCTAACCACCATGCCTGGCTAATATTTGTGTTTTTAGTAGAGATGGGTTTTCACTATGTTGGCCAGGCTGGTCTCAAACTCCTGACTTCAGGTGATCCACCCACCTTGGCCTGCCAAAGTGCTGGGATTATAGGCATGAGCCACTGTGCCTAGCCCTAAATACCATTCTTCACTAGCAGATGGGTAAAGATTTGGTAATACAGGTATACTGTGTTTGCAGGGCAAACCAAATTGGCACAATTGCACATTTGTTGCACCCTCTGCAGAGTAAGTTGGCAACACGAGTCACAAAAGTGTAAGTGCATATGCCCCTTGATGCAGGAGTTCCTCTCTTTGGAAATCCCAGATGCAAACATCTTTGTGCAGATGGGCGAGCCTATGTGTAGGATGAATTCTTGTGGCATGCCTGTAGAAGCAAACAACTGGCATCACCCTCTATGCCCATCAGTATATTAAAGTCCTGTATGTTGGACTCAAATGGGTTACTGTGTCTGCAACTGTAAAAATGAGACCGTTTTTCATGAATCGATCTGAACAGTCCTCAAGGTCTGCTGAGTCTGTTGTATAGAACTGTGGATTTATGTAAAAAAGAATAGTTGTGGATTATATATGTTTTATATATGTTCCTATGTGCACAGACTCTCAAAAATATACAATGTGAACAGAATCAGAAAAAATATACAAGAAATCGGACTGTAACTTATTCAATTATTTATTTATTAATTTTTTTTTTTTTTGAGATGGAGTTTCGCTCTTGTTGCCCAAGCTGGAGTGCACTAGCGCGATCTCTGCTCACTGCAACCTCTACCTCCTGGGTTCAAGAAGCGAGTCTCCTGCTTCAGTCACCCAAGTAGCTGGGATTACAGGTGCCCGCCACCACGCCGGTTAACTTTTTTGTGTTTTTAGTAGAGAAAGGCTTTCACCATGTTGGCCAGGCTGGTCTCGAACTCCTGGCCTCAGGTGATCCACGAGCCTTCGGCCTCCCAGTTTGAATTGAGTTTCCATCACTTATAATTGAAAGAATCCTGGGAAATACAGCTTCTGGGTCCAGATGCACATTTCCACCATATTTCTTTGATATACCAGTTTATATAATTCACAGCAAGAAATAAGGTTAAACTAGTGTGACTTGGTCTTTGTCTCTGGTGTTTCCTCTTTGGAGAGGTCACAAATGTTTTTTTTGTTAAGTCATCTGTCCTGAAGATTTTCCAGGCCCAATGTCAAGTTCACTGATCTGTGGTTTGCAGAACTCACTCTCTTCCTCTTTTAAAAAATGGTCATGTCATCTACCTCTCTCTAACCTTCTGAAAAGGTCAGAAAACCTTCTACGCGGTCAGGAGAGGGTCTGCATGATATTCCCCTAAAACAGAATCTGACTCTAAATGAGTCACCTTTTTTCAATTCTCCCGAACAGCTGGTAATGCAAGGACAGGTCAGGATGGCACAAGTCGGTGCCTTGTGCTAGGTTTACTTGCTGATTCAGGGGAGGAATTCCTTCAGCCGCAGCATCCATCCTCCTCCATTCCCATGAATTCTGCAAGATGGCACTTGCATCCTGCTGAACTAAGGGCATGGCACTTGCATCCTCCTGAACTAAGGGCAGAACCCTGCAGAGACCAAAAGCATACCCACTTGTCTGTAGCATCGACACAAGGTTTCCAAACTGGAAACACTCTGAGTTCCAGCTTCACATGCATGGTGGCCACACCCAGTTGGTCAAGCAAATCTGGAATGAACCAGAAGGAGCTGTGGCGCTGAAGCCTCCATAACCCTCATGGTACTGCAGCTCCCAGCTGTCTTCTTCATGTGTTCCCTTCAACTTTCCCAAGGAGTCTACAGTTCAAGTCTCCATCTTTCAAAGGACTATCACTTCTGCTTGGGGCATGGGACAGATACTTCATCATCAATCCATACATATCATGTAAGTGGTAGAACTTGTTTCTCCTGCGTAACTCCCGTAACTTCAGAAAGCCCACCGTTTTCTAAAATTGACATTCAGCCCTATTTCAGATATCACTGCATTTCTTTAGAGAGAGGGCTTCATCATTTCATTTAAGGAGCTACCAGAAGGAGCATTACAGCATTGGAATGTAGTTGTACAAATGTCTCCAGAAAATTTGAGGTGTCAGAGTCAACACTCCAGAACCAGATTCTCTACTTTGGTAGGTGCTGGAGTCGAGTCTGTCATAATCCCCAAATTACAGGGATGGGCTGGCAGTTTGTTTCTATACTTCTCTACAACGAAAAACGCGTCCAAAGGCAGCGCTTGTACTTAAAAAACTTTTTCTTTTAATTGAAGAGACAGAAGAAGCTGAATGGCCTGAACGTTGTATTTACTGTATTTGCTGAAAAAATGCAGACTGGCCTAGAATTTATGGAGCAGCTGAGATGGAATCTACCAGTCTCGAAGACGCCCCGTTTTAAAAAGTAAATTAGCCTCCAATTGCTCTTCCATAACCTGCATCCTCGCCAGACTTTTTTCTTTTTTAAATCTCTTTTTAAATTTTTTATTTTTATTATTATTCTTTTTAGCTCCAGCTCAAAGCCTTGCTGGACTAATTTTAAAGTTATGTTGGTTAATGTCATGCCTTCACTGGAACTAGCGGATAGGGCGGGCAAGTGACACGCTTGTTTTAAAGGTAGGGAAACCCGGGGCCGGAAAGCGGCTAGAATCAGACGGTGTTTCCTACCTCCCTGCTGGCGCTTCCCTTACCCGCAACAAAATCACGGAATAACTCACTCACCTGTGAGCACGGGGCCTGCCCCACCCACTCTTCCAAGACCCGGACAACAGCCAGCCTCTAGGCGAGCCAGCAAGGACGATCCCGGAGTCCCCGAGCGCGCTCCCATGGGGCGGGGCAGCCCTCGGGCCGCGCAGGCTCCGCCCCTTCACGTGACGCCCCCTGCGGGCTGCCCCCCCCCCCGCGAGGAGGGCAGGGCTTGTCTCGCGCCTGCGCAGAAGGGACTGGAGGCGGGCGCGTGCGGCTGACTGACAGCCCACGCCGCGGCGCCAGGAAAGGACCCGGCTGCTCGCGGGCGGCGCAGTCGCCGCAGCCTCGGAGTCCGACGGCACCGGTTCGCTGCCTGGTCCGCCCGTGGTGAGAGGGGCGGTGGGGCGGCCTCAGGCTGGCCTGACAGGCTCGTGAGAGGAAGGATGACTCGGGAGGGATGACGGAGACCCGGGGCGGGGGTCTGCGAGAGCTGACAGCTGGGAGCGCCGTGGGGCGGGGGGCGCGGGGAGGGAGGAGGGGTTCGCGGGGCGTCGGGGGCGGGGCCTCGCGGGCCTGGGGCTCGGATCGGGGGGTCTCCGCTGGCTCCTCGCCTGCTGGGACGCAAAGGGAAAAGGGTAAGGGCGCCGGGAGCCCACGGGCGGAGAGGCAGTTCGAACGTCTGGGAATGAGCGCAGCCCGGGCCGCCGCCTGGAGGAGGCGCCCCCAGCCCCGGGGCAGATGGTGGCCGCAGTTGGCTTTGGGATGGAGCTGGTGTCCCAGTCTTGGGGAAAGAAGAAACCCAGGACTCCTGCAAGGGCAAGCTGGGGAGGGGGTGCAGGGACCCAGGGGAGAAAGACATTGGGGAGTCATGCGTGTGTGCGGGGTGTGAAGTTGCTGCCTCACTGCTCCTGGGGCTGGCTGGGGGGGGGGGAGGTGACAGAAAGGGGCTTCCTGGCCCGGGTGACCTCCCCTGTCCATTCTGCCTCTTCCCTCTCCTCTTGATGGGCCAGTAAGCGAAGGGGAGGATAGCAGTGAGAATGTGGTTTTAGCAGTTCAGTTTAGGACAGCTGGCTGAGGTGGCATTGAGCCCGTTTCCAGGATCTTGGAAAGGACAGAATTGAGTGTTCTGGAGCTGGGTGCGTGCCCTCCCACCCTTCCCACCGCTTTCCTTGGTTTGTGCTTCCCTGGGTTGCAGGTTGATTAGACTTCGGAAGATGAAAAGGGGAAGAGGAGAAAAAGACTTTGCAGGGGCACTGGCCAGCTCCTCTTCCTCTCTAGGTAAGGGCCAGGCATGAGTCCCAGCCTGCAGATTGAGCAGGAACTCACTTCTGAGCTGGCACAGGTGAGGCGCCCCTGACGTGGAGGTAGTGTGGCTGTGGTGAGTCAGTGTTAGAGGCAGGCTGACAGCTGTCAGGGCCGAGGCTGCTTTAGCCAGGCTGCCACTTGATGTTGATGTTTCAGATTGATTTCCTTAAAAGCTGCCCCCACCCTCAACCTAAAAGCAGGGCAGAGAAATGCTTAACACTCTATGGTGCAAAGGAAAAAGGTTTGGATTATATTGCATTTGAGCATTCCTTCCTGTCTCCCCCCACTTCTCCTGGGAAGGATATGTTCTCCATTGTTCAGTGTCTCTCTTTGGCTGTCACTTGTTTTTATTTCCACTTTGTTCGGAAATAGGACTGCTTATGCCTTTGAAGCACAGGACGAAAGGCTATTGAGATTGGTTTGCAATGAAAAAGTTGACTCATGAGATTTTCTTTTTCCACTAAAGAGATGAAGATGGCGTGGGACTGACATGTAGGCAGCCTTAGCGATCAGATCATCACTAGCCTCTGTTACGTTCTGACGTTTCTGGCTGTGTTTGCCATTTGTATGGGATGTGTCAGTTAGTGTGAAGGTTGGTTTGCATTATTTGAGATGTAACAGCCAAAGGCAGTGAGAAGCCACTCGGTGACTGAGTAAATCACAAGCCTTAAATCATTTGCTGCAGAACCTCAGAAAGTGGAGGATCTCTGCAGATATTAGACGTGGTTCTCTTTTCACGACAATAACATCTTCAAAAGTGAATTGCTTTATAGTAGCCCTGGTGGCTGTGAGGAGCGTGTTTTAGGACAGTCTCCAGGAAGGGTTTGGGGTGGGATGAGTCATGCTGCCTGCCTCTCTCTCCTCCCACCTCCTCTCTCCTTTCTCTCATAAAGCAAAAGTAATCAGGTTAAAAGAAACACCAAAAGCAGCCTGGGACAATTTTTTTAAAAAAGTCAGAAGTCAGCCAACATCAGGAGAGACATGGAAAGCAGGAGTAAAAGCTGCATTGCCCACAGTCACCCTCACTTTCATACCTTGCAGGGGCTTTCCGTCGCAGACTCTTGGTTGATCTTCATTATAAGCTTGGTAATGATGGGTGTGTTATCGTTCCCATGTCACAGATGAGGAAACTGAGGCTGAGTGACTTGCCCAGGGTCGCTTAGCTACTGGGGACACAGTGAAGTGTTTAACGCAGCCGTCTGATGCTGGATATAGCAGCCCTTGCCACCCTGCAGAATGGAAAGCGGGTTGGGTCCAGGTGGATGGTGCCTCACACCAGGGGTCGTGGGGCTTTCCTAGAGGCTTGCAAAACATCCTTCTCTTCCACCACCTGTCCGGCTTACTGAGTCGGCTGCGCCACTCCTGCCCCTGCCCCGAGCTTGAGGTGGTCTGCATGGACTCAGATTTATTTAGAGGTCCTTGAGAAATCTAGTAGGAAGTGTGATTGCTAAGAGTGTCTTTTGCTTAAGTGCTCTGTGTTTCCAAATAGCCTAGGTGTCTTCAGCTGTGTGAGGCAAGAGAGCGTGAAGCCTGCTACAATCATTTTTCTTGTCCTCCACCCAAAGAGAAATGCAGTGGTTGTGAAACCAAGCGGGCTGGCCCAGTAACTTTGTTTATTCTAAACCATTTTTTCTATGTGGCATCGTATGGGTCATGGTGACACTTAAAAATAAGCCATAGAGCCAGCGCGGTGGCTCTTACCTACCTGTAATCCCAGCAGTTTGGGAGGCTGAGGCAGGTGGATCACCTGAGGTCAGGAGTTTGAGACCAGCTTTGGCAACATGATGAAACCCTGTCTCTACTTAAAATATAAAAATTAGCTGGGCACGGTGGCACACACCTATAATCCCAGCTACTTGGGAGGCTGAGGCAGGAGAATCACTTGAACTCGGGAAGCAGAGTTTGCAGTGAGCCAAGACCACATCACTGCACTCCAGCCTGGGTGACAAAGACTCCCATCTCAAAAAAAAAAAAAAAAAAAGGCATAGCTGTTCTCATGAGGAAAGGACAAGTTTTAATCCCACTTTCTAAAAATCAGGGCATCAAAAACAGAACTTCAGGGGAAGGTTGGCCAATAGATGTTTTGGCACATTAGTGGTAGGAAACAGTGGAAAGCCGCGGTAATCCCGGCACAGGAACCAGAAGTGTAGGTCTGGATGCAGCAGGTGATAGTTCCCAGCCACTCCACGCTTAGAATGTTGTGTTCTTTTCTGGACGTCACATGTCATGCAGGGTGTAGAAGAAAAGAAACCGCCACAGTGGTGAATGAAGTAGATGTAGTAAGCCCGGAGAAGCTTGGGAACTGTGATTTATTAAACTCGTTCTGTAGAGCCCCAAGCTTCCAGGAACCAAAGGACAAAAGTAATAGACAGACTTGGCCTTGGCCGGGCGTGGTGGCTGTACCTGGAATACCAGCACTTTGTGGGGGCCAAGGGGGGCGGATTGCTTGAGTCCAGGAGTTCAAGATCAGCCTGGGCAACATGGCAAAACCCTGTCTCTGCCAAAAATAAGACAAAAATTAGCCAGGCATTGATGGTGCAAACCTGTAATGCCAACTACTAGGGAGGCTGAGCTGGGAGGATCACTTGAGCCCTGGAGGTGGAGGTTGCCATGAACTGAGATTATACCACTGCACCCCAGACTTTAGTTTTAAGAACTTCATCATGCCAGGGTGATCGTTTGGAAACTCTTGAGTTAACCGTGTCTCTCCCCAGCAGCATCCCAGGACCTTGGTCAATCAGGCTGACTGTAGGTGCTGACTGACCCTGCCTGTTTCTCCAGCCTCATTGACTGCCACTGTCATTCACAAAGCTTCCACCTCTTTCCTGGGCCTTGAGTACCAAGATGACTCTGCCTCAGGGCCTTTGCACGGGCTGTTCCTCCCATTTCCATGGCCAGCTTCCTGCCGTAATAGTATATCCCTAGTGAGACCTTCCCTAATAGTCAGAATAATGTTCCTTTTTCTTTTGGTCTTGCCCACTCACTCTGTCATATTACAGCATTTTATTTTCTTCATAACTATCAGAAATGACCTTGTTTATTGGAGAGTGCTTTTACTAGAGACGGTCTAACCTAGCCTGGCTAGCAGACCACTGGGCAAGAGAATCCAGGCACTGCGTAGATAGTAAAGCCAGGTTTCATTCCTCTCAGGACTCCTCTAACCAAAAACCACAAACTGGGGGCTTAAAGCAACCGAAATTTATTCTTAAAGTTCTGGAGACCAGAAGTCCAGAATTAAGGCGTCAATGGGATTGGTTCCTTCTTGGGGATTCAGAGGGAGACTCTGTGCCTCGCTTTCAGCTTCTGCTGGTGGCCAATGATCCGTGATATCCCCTTACTGGCAGCTGCGTCACCCCAGGCTCTGCCCCTGTGATCACATGGCCTCCTTGTCCCTGTGTGTCTGTTTCCACTTCATGTCTTCTCCTGTGGGGCTGTGTCTCTTCTCCTCCAGTCGGATTGGACTTAGGGTCTACGCAACTCCATTATGACCTTCGCTTTTGTTCAGACAGAGTCTCTGTTGCCCAGGCTGGAGTGCAGGGCATGATCTCAGCTCACTGCAACCACCGCCTCTCAAGTTTAAGTGATTCTCGTGCCTCAGCCTCCCATGTAGCTGGAATTACAGGCACATGCCACCACACCTGGCTAGTTTTTGCATTTTTGGTAGAGACGGGGTTTCGCCACGTTGGCCTGGCTGGTCTCGAACTCCTGTCCTCAAGTAATCCTCCTGCCTCGGTCTCCCAAAGTGCTGGGATGACCTCCAGTTAACTAATTACATCCACAGAGACCCTATTTCCAGTGAAGTTCACAGGGTCCCTGGGTTAGGACCTCAACATATCTTTTGGTGCCTGGAGGTTGAGAGTATGCCTAAATTCAGTCTTTTGGGGCAGGTGGCACCTAAATTCAATCTATAATGCCTTGCAGCTTCAAGGTGCAGTGACGTTTTGAAGGGAAAAATTAGCGGGAGGTGGCTATTTTTAGGGATAAGGACAGGGATGTGAATGTTTTCATGAGAAGCCTTCATGATCCTTACGATTTGATTTTGCCAGGCAAATGCTGACTAGTGTACTTCACGGTGAAGAGGGCCGGCAAGCCAGCGACTTGCCCCAGGCCAGGCAGCTCCTGAGCAGTGACACCTCACTTCTGATTGCAGAGCCCTCAGCTTCTTTACCCCTCCGGGTAGGGACGCCACAGCTGCTTCAGGTCAGGATGCAGGGTTTCTCTGATGCGCTCTGCAGGGGCCTGGAGAGATGATTCCCTACCTTCGCGTTTTGCTGCACTGGTCCTTGTAGTGGAGGAACAGCTCATCGGCGTCCAGCGGTGAAATAAATGGCGCGGCTGATAAGACAGTATCCCACTTAGGCGATGCTGCCCAGAGGCGGTGGCGTCAATAGAAGCTTCCTCCCGCCTGTTTACCAAGGACTTCAGAGCGCTAGGCTTCTGCAGCTGAGGTGTTACCAAGGATGAGCCCTCAGGGAGTTCACAGAGCAACTGTTCTCCCTTTGGGCCGGGGTGGGGGAGGGAAGGGTGGGGGTGGATGGGCAGGACAGGTGCCAGCTGACTTATCTGGTGACTGGCACCTGCACCTAGAGATGCCTCACTTCCTGACTCTGTCACCCAGATACCCAATATGCCCCCATCTTTATTTTTATTTTTGATTAATATGTGCAGATGGTACCAAATTCAAATGATACAGAAAGAGGTCGAGTGAAAAGTAGTTTGCCCCTCCCTGTCCTCCCCAACTTCCCAGTTCCTCTCCCCATTGGCATTACTGTCTGTTTCTTCTGTCCCCCTCCAGAGATCTGATGTCCTTTTAATGTCCCTGATTATCACCTGCCTCATCCCATGGGCAGTGCTCACCGTCCCTCCCCTCAATCCTTCCTTCCTCCAGCCTCACCACAGCTCCTAACTGTTGTGACAGATGACTTGTTTCCCCATGTTAAGAGCTGATGAGGCCAGGCGTGGTGGCTGACCCCTGTAATCCCAGCACTTTGGGAGGCAGAGGCAGGTGGATCACTGGAGGTCAGGAGTTTGAGACCAGCCTGGCCAACATGGTGGAGCCCTCTCTGTACTAAAAATACAAAAATTAGCCAGCCATGGTTGTGGACACCTGTAAGCCCAGGTACTCGGGAGGCTGAAGCAGGAGAATTGCTTGAACCCGGGAGGCGGAGGTTACAGTGAGCCGAGATCGCACCATTGCACTCCAGCCTGGGCAACAAGACCAAAACTCCATGTCAAAAAAAAAAAAAGTAAAAGAAAGAGTTGATGACTATACTCCTGCCAAGGAGTTTATCTGGGAAAGGAAGGTGCTTAGCAGAAATGAGTCTGTAGAGGTAAATGTGGGGCAAGAGTGTGGGGAAAGTGCTTTTATTTCTGGGGTGGTTTTCATAGTCTTGTGCCTTAGACTTCACTAGGTAGGGCTCGCCCTGTCCAGGGCAAGTACAGAGGGCTCATGGGAAGGAAGATGATGGGAGCAATTTATCTTATGTGGCTGAGGTATAAAAATAGTGTGGTCGAGCCGGGCGCAGTGGCTCAAGCCTGTAATCCCAGCACTTTGGGAGGCCGAGGCGGGTGGATCACGAGGTCAAGAGATCGAGACCATCCTGGTCAACATGGTGAAACCCTGTCTCTACTAAAAATACAAAACATTAGCTGGGCATGGTGACGCGTGCCTGTAATCCCAGCTACTCAGGAGGCTGAGGCAGGAGAATTGCCTGAACCCAGGAGGCGGAGGTTGCGGTGAGCCGAGATCGCGCCATTGCACTCCAGCCTGGGTAACAAGAGCGAAACTCCGTCTCAAAAAAAAAAAAATAGTGTGGTCGTTATTATGGCTCATATTTATAGGGTTTCCTTTGTCCACACCCAGCTATGTGCCCAGTGTCTTATGGGGCTGTCACTTTAGCCCTCACAAAAACAATATAAGAAAGCCACAGGTACTGTCTCCATTTCACAGATGAGAAAACTGAGGCATGGAAAGGCGGAGTAACGTGCCTCCATCACACAATGTGTGAGGGCAGCGCAGGGGTCGGGGTAGCCTGCCTCTAGGCCTGGGTTCTCCGCCTCTCCCCTGAACTGCCTCCCCTGGCAGAGTGCAGGTCACCTTTGAGACCCCCCCATCAGGGCACACCGGAGACATGTGCTGTGCAGGGCACTGGGCCCCTAAGCCCCGCCCCACACCATGCACTTGCCTCTGCCCCTTCCCCAGGCTGGGCTGTCAGCTCCCCTGCCTCCTCTCGGCCCTCTGATTTCCACCTGGCTCTCAAAGCCCCAGGCACCAGGACATCTTCCCAAGACCCCAGTTCTCTGAGTGTGACCACGGCGGTGCTGGATCTGTGCCCCGTCCCTTAGCAGCCGCCTGTCTCTTGCCCTCTTCACCACCCATTCCTCCCTGAGCAGGTCAGAAGCGGTTCTGCAAGTCCTATGCTGTCCTGCTGGTTCTTCTGTTCCCCAGGCCTAGCCCAGTGCCCAGCGCGGAGCAGGTGATGAAGAAACACTGGGGGCACAAACAGCTCGTGGCTTAGGGAGCCCTGGCCTCCACCTGACTCTATGGGGACCCTCCTCTCCCAGGCTGTAAAAGGAAGGCTTTGACCTCAAGTCTTCTAGCTTCAGAATCTCCCTCACTTATCTTACACTGTTTGTTTTGTTTTTTATTTGTTTATTTGTTTTTAGAGATGAGATCTTGCTCAGTCGTCCAGGCTGGAGTGCAGTGGTGCAATCACGGCTCACTGTTAGCTTCGACCTTCCTGGCACAAGCGGTCCTCCCTGCTCAGCCTGCCAAGTAGCTGGGACTACAGGTGTGCACCACTATCCCTGGCTAATTTATTTTTGTTTTTTATTTTTAGTAAAAATGGGATCTTGCTACGTTGCCAGGCTGGTCTTAGACTCCCAGGCTCAAGCAGTCCTCCTGCCTTGGCCTCCCAAAGTGCTGGGATTGCAGACATGAGCCACCAAACCTGGCCTGCTTAGAGTGTTTAAACAGCCTTCTTTCTTCCTTTCTTTGTTTCTTTAACAGCTTATTGGGTATGTTTTAGGTGTCATAGCATTCTTCTATTTCACTTGTACACTTCAGTGATTCTTAGTAACTTGACTGACTGGTGCAACTTTCATCGTAATCTAATTTCACAGCGTTTCCATCACCCCATAAACAAAGCCCCATTCCATCAGCAGTCTCTGCCCCCGCCTCCCATGCCGGGCCCCTGACAACCGCTAATCCCGTTTTTGTCTCTGGAATCGCCCGTTCTGGACATTTCATAAGCATGATCCAGTATGTGGCCTTGTAATCGGTTCATTTTTAGTTCATCGCTGTTGCAGCATGTGTCTGCGTTCTGTTCCTTTTTACTGTAGATGTTTGTGGTGATTGTCTAGTACTGGGAAGGAGAGCCCATGCCTTCTGGCCCTCTGTACTCTACTCCATCTGCCCTCTTGCAGATGGCACCTTTGTGCTTGGGGTGGGTGAGCGGGCGATAGCGCTCCTGGGTGTGCTTCCTTACTGTGCCTCAGACCTTGCTTGACTTTTGCGGTGTTCCGGTACTGCCCTGTTTCTATTCCGGGATCCAGTCCAGGGCACCACATTGCATGTGGTCACATCTGCCCGGTGCCCCTGCCCTGGGACAGCTGTCACCTTCCCTCGTTTCACACGTAGTGTGGTGGTCTCCGTGTAACACGGGATCTCATAGCTCCCAAAAGGAAAGTGCGGTAGTGGCCACCTGTGTGTGAGGTCCACTGCGCATGGTAGAGGAAGACCCTTACTTGAGAAAATCCTGCTTTCACTCCTGCAGGGGTTCTGGCGTTATTCCAGAAATGTTCTCCTGCCTCTAAATGTCAGGAATGCATGGCCAGGACCCATTGCACGGCAGGAACAATTTCTAGCCACAGCTGATGGGAATGGTAAATTAGAAGAAAGAAAGGAGAGAGAAGGGGTTATTTTTTTCTTTTAATGGCTGAATCCATGTAGGAAAGCGAGCGTCTGGCAGACCGTCTTTTTCAATGACATCCTTTTCCCTGCCAGGTGTGCTCTGAGACATTGTCCTGGCCTTTACATCACAGCCAGGCATGACTCACAAGCAGATGACTCACAGTGGCAAAAGTGACCAATTTGCTAGCAGAAAATGAGAATCTGGGAGCGGTGGAACACATGGAAAATGCCAGAGTCAGTGCGTGTGGACGGCTGCGGTGACGCTGGCATCCTCGAGTCAGGGGATACCGGGTGAACCTAGGAAGCTGGGGGACAAAATGGGGCCCAGAAAGGAGGGCGGAAGCCTCCTGAAGGAAGAGAACCATGTTTTAAGTGAGTAGGAAGTATCAAGAGTGAGATAAAAGAATTCAATGAGACCAACGTCGGTGTCAAACCTAAGACACCCTCCCCCTAATTTTTAAAACACTTAATTTGCGGTGGTTGGAAGGAAATAGAAAACCAGTTAATAGAGTGAAGCTAGTGTAATCCTTGCTCCACCAGTGAGAGGCAGATGACGTTCAACTTCATTACGCACAACAGCACCACTCCTGGACTCCCAAGGTGCAGTTTGCATAATAAAAACCGTTTGTTAGTCTGCTCTTGTAGAAGGAAGTGGTATTTTGCATAATGAGAAATGTGATGGAAGTAGAATTAGTTAAGTCATCTATGTCATGGGAAAGAAGTAGCGTCTCTGACATCATCTCTCCCTCATCCGGGGAACCTGCCAAGTGAGCTGCAGCGGCCCTGTGAGGCCACGCCTCCCACCTGTGGTCCTGTGTCTGTTCTTGCCAGCTTGCCAGCCCGCCCTCCACACAGTGGCCAGAGTGCAGCATCTTTCCAAAATCAGATTGAGGTCATTCCCCAGGTTCCAACTCTCTAGTTGCTCCTGGGATATGTTCCCACGTCTGTAACTTGGCCTGCAAGTCCCTGCTTCCATGGGCTGGTCCCTGTAGCCTCCCAGCCTCAGTTCCGTCCACCCTGCCTCACTGTGGATAGAATGGGCCAGGTTCATTCCCTTGAAGAGCATTGACTTTGCCTCTTCCCTGCGCTGGGCCCCAAGGCCTCCAGATCATAGTGACCTCCCTGCTTTTCAGACTGAAGTTGCTCCTTGTTGCCAGGCGCCTTCCCTAACCCAGCGCAATCCAGCAGAAATATAAGGCGATCCATGTGTGCGATTTTAAATCTAGAGGCCACGTTAAACAATTAAAGGTATCTAGCAATAGAATCTACTTTTTAGTTGGCCATGCACCGTGACTTCTACCTGTAATCCCAGCACTTTGGAAGGCTGAAGCGGGTAGATCACTTAAGGTCAAGAGTTCAAGACCAGCCTGACCAACTTGGCGAAACCCCATCTCTACTAAAAATACAAAAAATTACCTGCGTGTGGTGGTGGGTGCCTGTAACCCCAGCCACTGAGGAGGCTGAGGCAGAAGAATCACTTGAACATGGTAGGTGGAGGCTGCAGTGAACCAAGATTGTGCCAGTGCACTCCAGCTGGGGCAGCAGAGCCATGCTCAGTCTCAAAAATAAAAAGAATCTATTTGTTAATAGAGTCTATTTAACCTAATATATCTAAAACGTTATTTCTACATGTAATCTATATAAAAATTATTATTGAGATAGTTTACGTAGTTTACATTCTCTTTTCTGTCCCAAGTCTGAAATCTGGTGTGGTCAGCAGGTCACAACTTGAACGAGCCACACTTACGGGTTCACGGGCGACATGTGGCCAGCAGCTCCAACAGTGGTCGGCACAGTTCTGACCTGTTAGTGACTCATTTTGTTCATAGCACGTATGATGGCTATAATATCTTAGTTTGCTTTTTTGCTCTCTGACTAGAACATGAGCTCCCTGAGGGAAAGGCTTTTGTTGGTGCACTGTAGTTGCTCAGCAATACTTGTTGAGTGATTGAGTGGATGGATGGCCAAACACAAACTCACGGCTCTCAGGCTGCTTTAGAGGCCACTGAGTAGTCAGTGCCGTTGGAAGCCTATTTTAGCCGGGGCCATTTAATGTCACAAGGTTCCTTGTAACCCAAAACACTGTTTTATGTAGGGACTTACATTCATCAGAGGTCCCTGTGATTACTCTTTCATTTTTTTGAGACAAGGTCTCATTCTGTTGCCCAGGCTGGAGTGCAGTTGCACGATCAGGGCTCATTGCAAGCCTTTACCTCCTGGGCTCAAGTGATACACCCGCCTCAGCTTCCTGAGTAGCTGGGACTACAGATGTGCGCCACCATGCCTGGCTAATTTTTGTATTTTTTGTAGCAATGGGGTTTCGCCACATTGGCCAGGCTGGTCTCTGAACTCCTGACCTTAAGTGATCCCCCTGCCTCAGACTCCCAAAGGCATAATTAATCTTTATTGGTTTTTTTTGGTGTTCTTTCGTTTGTTGTGTTTTTTTGGAGATGAATCTCTCTCTGTTGCCCAGGCTGGAGTGCAGTGGCATAATCTTGGCTCACCGCAACCTCTGCCTCCCAAGTTCAAGCCATTTGCCTGTCTTGGCCTCTTGCGTAGCTGGGATTATAGGCATGTGCCACCACACCCGCCTAATTTTTTTATTTTTAGTAGAGACGGGGTTTCACCATGTTGTCCAGGCTAGTCTTGAACTCCTGACCTCAGGTGATCCACCTCTTTCTCCCAAAGTGGTGGGGTTACAGGCATGAGCCAACGCACCCAGCCAGGGAAGGGTTTTCAACAAGAAGCAAGTCCAGAGATTGAGATTCTCTGGAGCTGTTGATTGGTGTTAATGTAGATCAGGTTTTTTCAGCTGGAGACATTTGTGGTTGTGACAACTCGGGGGTGCTTCTGGCATCTAGTGGGTGGGGGCCAGGCTAGTCGCAAGCATCCTATAGTGCCAGGGCAGCCCCCACCACAAGGAATTATCCAGTCCAAATGTTAACAGTGCCGTTGTCAAGAAACCCCGCTGTTGGCTGGGTGCGCCTGTAATCCCAGCTACTCAGGAGGCTGAGGTGGGAAGATCACTTGAACCCGGGAGGCGGAGGTTGCAGTGAGCTGTGATTGCACCATTGTACTCCAGCCTGGGTGACAGAGCAAGACTCTGTCTCAAAAAAAAAAAAGAAACCCCACTGTGGATCATTGCAGCTCCACATTTGTTGCTGTCTCGGAATTACCTCTGGTAACGTCAGGAAGGTTTTTAGTCTCAGGAAACGTGACAAATTTCCATCTTTTCACTCTCTTCTCTCCGTTCAGGTTAAACCCTTCCCAACCTATCATTGCTTTTCCTAAAAGCATGGACCAAATGGGAGCCGCCTGCAGCCAAAGCATTTAAGATGAAAGAAAATTGGCCCTGCTTTTAAACTGCAGATGAGAATTCTGCAGAGAAGCCATCTAGAGAAGCATGTGCCTTGAGAACTGTGGATCAGCACACTTAAAGCAGCCCTTGAACCTGTCTAGATACCCTTGGAGCGAAACGGCCGCAGAAACCTCTTTCTTTTCACTCACATGCAAGCAAACATCTGCCAACTCCACCATTTCCAGGCTCCTCAGAAATGCATTTGCATATTGCAAAGCAGGACTGGAGTGCAGAATGTGATGTATTTTAATTCTTGTTATATATTAAGGTCCCCTAAATAAGAATTCAGCTCCCATTTTATTATGGGTAGAAAAGTGGTTGATTATGTATGTTTCAGTTTTACGGTTTGGGGGAATACTTCCAAATATAAACTGAAGTTGTGCTAGACTAGGCAGTACTTTTTTAAACCTTCCTAAGTCTCCAACTAGGTCGGAATCAGTCTGAATTAGCCGTGTGGGGGGTGGCAAACCACCTCACGCCTGCCACTGGGCGCCGACTGTTTCCTCCATCCGGAATATCTTCTGGCAGGATCAGGCTTCTACCAGATTTCACCCAAAGAACTCAGCCCTTTGAAAGCGCCCCAGGCAGAGTGGAGTTCTACTTCTGGGCTCCCATGGACACCTGCGTCCTGGAGTCAGAGCACGTGGCTGTCATCTTTTCTGTATGCGTCTCTCTGGATTGTGCTTGGGAAAGGAAGGGTCGTGTTCTGTTCATCTTTGTCTTCTAAGATTTATCATGGCTCTGGTACTTGGTAGGGGCTTAAAGGTGGTTGCCAAGTGAATTGCTTGAACTCAAAAAAGTAACAACTTTTGTCTGTCTACACTGGCGCTGCCTCCATCTGTGAGGCAAGAAGTGGCAGAGAGACAGCAGCTGTCCTCTTCAGCCTCAGGTGGTGAAATTCCTGGACTTGGCACTGATCAGGAGGTGACAAGCCACCTGGGGGCAGAAGCGACGCTGGGTTCCCCTGTTGTCTGTGTTACCCAGCTGGTGACACAGTGGGCAGGAAGTGGGGGTTCAGGCCCATGTGAGGAAACCATCACATGACTTTGGAGATACAGCTTTGCCTTGTCACTTACCCTCCAGGCTTCAGTGTCCTGCTCTTGAAACGATTTTCAGGAATCCCCGTCACTGCCCACTCCTGTCCCTTCCTCATCTGTCTGCCAAGCTCCTACCCATTTGCCAGAAGCCCAAAGTCTCATGTAACCCTAATATCTTGGGATTTTATTTGAGTAACACAGTCTAGGGTTCCTTAGTATATAGCTATTTTGTTCCCACTTCTTTGCAAACATCCTTTATTCTCTTATAATAACAATTCTCTTTAATAACATTTGTCTTTTTTCTTTTGGCAGCGAGTAACTTCTGTGAAAGCCCAGCGTTTATGGGTGGAAAGTGCTAAGCCCTCCTTGCTTGTCAGTTTCTACTAACATGGGAAATAGAGAAGTTCAGGTACTTTGGGTGGAATGTCAAATTGCTGATCACATGTGGCCTGTGTGTCTCCCAGATGGGGAGACCTATAGGTTGAGTCTTTTCCCATGGCTCTTGGTAGAGGGAGTATTAGCCCACCCCGGTGTACTACAGCTATTTGAAGGGTCCTTATCCATCTACCAAATGAGCAAACGGGGCAGGGTCCTTGTCTATACCCACAATATTGCAAGGCTGTGGACTCCAGCCCTGCGTGGGTTTATTTAGACTCGTCCATCTTGGCTCTGTGGCCTTAGGCAACTGTTTAACCCTTTTAAACCTTGAAGTTTCTTCCTCCATCAAGTTGAGATAATAGTCTTAGCTCATATGTTACTGGAGAATTAAATCAGATAATTAGTGCCTGGTGTGTAGGGAATATACAATAAATGTGAGTTGTGGTTATTATCTAATTATTAAAAAGTAGTAAATAATGGCAATGCTGAGCGTGTGGAAAAGAACAGTCCAGACCAGCGTGGCTCCTTACCAGCATTGCCATGCACAGAGGCAGCAGCAGAAAGTAGTCAGCTTTGCCTTTCTGTAGGGCATTTGTGCCAGGCCTCAGCATGGCACTCGGAGACAGGCAGCCTTCTGAGATTCCCTGAGAGGGAGGAGCAGAGATTTTTGCAATGTCTGGAAGTGCCATCCTGTTATTCAAATATAAGTTTCTAAGGAAAAAAAATGTTTTAGAAAACTGTGACTGTAGGTAGCTTCTACAATGGGTGGGATAAACGTCTTTATTTTTAACAACTGCAAGGTTTATAAACAAGTGGTGCGAAAGAGAATTTTTATTTATTTTTACTTTTTTTGAGATGGAGTCCCGCTGTGTCACCCAGGCTGGAGTGCAATGGCACGATCTCAGCTCACTGTAACCTCTGCCTCCCAGGTTCAAGCAATTCTCCTGCCTCAGCCTCCTGAGTAGCTGGGATTACATGCATGAACCACCACGTCTGGCTAATCGTTGTATTTTTAGTAGAGATGGGGTTTCACCATGTTGGTCAGGCCGGTCTTGAACTCCTGACCTCATGATCCGCCTGCTTTGGCCTCCCAAAGTGCTGGGATTACAAGCATGAGCCACGTCGCTTGAGCCACCCTGCCTGGCCTCAAGTAAAGCATTTCAATCCATTAAACAACACTTCCCGGCTGGGTGTGGTGGCTCACACCTGTAATCGCAGCACTTTGGGAGGCTCTAGCAGGTGGATCACTTGAGGTCAGGAGTTCAAGACCAGCCTGGCTAACATGGTGAAACCTCAACTCTGCTAAAAATACAAAAAATTAGCAGGGTGTGGTGGCCGCGATTGCACCGTTGCACTCCAGCGTGGGCAACAAGAGTGATGAAACTCCATATCAAAAAAACCGAAATGCTTTACTTGAACCTTCTTGCCTGTAGACTGGCGTGAACGTTTTCCATCTTTGTTTACTAGAAACCTCAGTAGGACAGAAAGAGGGAAGCCTGTGTATCTTTCCATTTGTGCTCACTCATTACGTTCTCTGTGGCTTGGGCCCTTGTGCCATCAGCAGTGAAGACACCAGGTCAGTCGCATAGGTTTGTAATGGAGAGGACGTGAACCAGTGGTGCTCACTACGTGCACAAGGACCCTAGTCCCCAGGAAGGCACAGTGAGTGTCCCCTTGGTTATCTAGGGCAGGCCACAGTGTTCAGCAACGTGACTCAGAAATCAGTCCCCTCGAAGCATCCCATGTTGGGGACATGTTGACATTATTTCCTTTCTTGGGGTTCTGAGTGAGATTCCTTCTGTCCTGACAGCTCTGGAAACAGTCTCTGTCCTTCCACCACCACAAAGTAATGCTTCTCTCTCTCTCTCTTTTTTTTTTTTTTTTTTTATGAGATGGAGTCTCACCCTGTCACCCAGGCTGGAGTGCAGTGGCGTCATCTCGGCTCACTGCAACCTCTGCCTCCTGGGTTCAAGCAATTCTCCTGCTTCAACCTCCTGAGTAGCTGGGATTACAGGTGTGTGCCACCACACCCAGCTAATTTTTGTATTTTTAGTAGAGACAGGGTTTCACCATGTTGGCCAGGCTGGTCTCAAATTCCTAACCTCAGGTGATCCGCTCGCCTTGGCCTCCCAAAGTGCTGGGATTACATGAGTGAGCCATCATGCCCAGCCCCAAGGACCAGGTTTTGAGAATGGGAAAGGGAATTCCTGGAATTGGGATCTACTTTGAAGAGTCAGTGGTCCTAAGTCCCTGTCAGGCAAGGAACCAGGTTCCGCCCTGTGCGTTGGCCGCTGCTCCAGCCTGTGCAGGCTTTGTGGACAAGTGCTACCTTCAGCACCAGCGGGCACCTCACAAGGCTTTGTGGAGCTCCTGTGAGTAGCCCACTTCCATCTGTCCGTCTGTCCGTCTGGCTTGGACTTTCTGTACTTATCCTAGACACATGGCTGTGCTGCCGCAGGGCCAGGCAGGTGACGGGAACTGATAACATGTATCTCAAAGGACAGCCACCCGAGGAAGGATCCATAGGAAATGTCACAGGGGGTAGGTCGTGTCACAGCCCTGGAAACAAGCTGGGGTGTTGCCATTGATCTTGCCTGTGTTCTGGCTTTCCACATTGAGGCGGTTGCTTCACCCCTTCCCTTGGTCTCTGGCTGTTTGAACTTTGTGTATGAGCTGAGGAGTCAATTGTGTGGGGCTGTCTCTTGTGAGGTCTGTCTTTCCACGTGCCATGTCTCTTTCTGTTGTGCAGCTGCACCTTTTACACGTGGCCATTCTCTCAGCAGTTTCTTAGCCTGTGCAGTTTAAAACAAACATCTTACCTGACCCAGAGTGCTTTCTACATGCCTGTGACTCGTTTCTCCTTACAGAGGATGGAAAAACTAAGGGCTCTGGTACTGTGAACTCCTTAAATTCTCCCACCTCCTTTCCCACGTACCCTGCTGCTCAGCCCACCGCTGACAAGCATCAGCCCAGTGGAAGCCCATCTGCTCTGCCTTCATCAATTCTGTTCCCCCTTGGTTGTTTTTCAAGTTCCTCATTCTTGCAGGAAAGAATCCCCTTTGGCCAGGCAGAGTGGCTCACGCCTGTAATCCCAACACTTTGGGAGGCCGAACTGGGAGAATCACCTGAGGTCGGGAGTTCAAGACCAGCCTGACCAACATGGAGAAGCCCCATCTCTACTAAAAACACAAAGTTGGCCAGATTTGGTGGTGTAAACCCAGCTACTAGGAGGCTGAGGCAGGAGAATCACCTGAACCCAGGAGGCAGAGGTTTTGGTGATCTGAGATCGTACCATTGCACTCCAGACTGGGCGACAAGAGCGACACTGTTTCAAAAAAAAGAATCCCTTTCCTTCTGCAGATGGGCAGCCTGTCTGTAGGCTGGTGCCGTCCTTTGAGGCCAGCTGATGGCACATACTGAGAGGAAGCCTAGGTCCAGCCTGTGCTGGTCAGGAAGGCGTGCAGCCTTCTCTTCACGTTCACTGACTCTCCTCTGTCGTCTTCATTCTGGGTTGAGCCTGTCTAGTGGGTTTTTACGATTTCAGCTACTGTATGTTTAGTTTGAGGTTTTCCCTTTGGTTCCCTTGTATACATTCTATTTCTTTCCTGAGACTTTTGATCACTCTGTTAGGTCAGATAAGCTGTTGATCATCTTTTCCTGTGCAGTTGAGGATATTCATCTTCTTTGTGTGCTGAGTGGTTCTGGATTGGTCCTGAACATTCTGAATATGACCTTAGGAAACTGGGATCTTGATTCAGTCCTCCGGAGAGTTGTTGGTACTGTGGTTTTAGCAGGCACTGCAGCAGCTTGGGTTCAGGTTCTCAGTCCCTACCGTTCTGCTGTGGGTTTTGGTGCCATTTTCCAAGCCTGTGTCCGCCCTTCTGATCTATCCACTGTGTAGCACTCCATGGCCTGTCTGCGCCCTGAGCATTCAGCACTCAGGGTCTGTGCCCGAGGGCTCTGTTTACTTATGCCTCGCTCAGGGTTGAGCCCAGGAGCTCATAACAACTTTACAGGTTGTTTTCCCACGCTCCTCCCTCTCTGCAGTCTCCCTAGTACTTTGCGGGGCCCTGGGCCTCCCATCTTCACCCCTGCAGCCGGGAGGCAGGGCTATAGTTACCAGCTCTGCTGTGCTTGCCATGACGCAGCTTACTTTTGTGGCCAAGGAAGAAGAGGACACAGAGAGAAAAGCCAGCAGGTTTTTCACCCTCTTCGGACCGCAGCTCCTCCAGCTGGAAAGGAAGGTTCCCTCTCTCAGAGCTCCAGACCTGCAGGCTCACCACTGCCGGCGCCGTCACTGTCCCACCACCGCCACTGTGGAATTGCCTGGGGACCAGGGCACCAGAGAGACAGGGAGAAAGGAAAAAACCCAGCCATCTGGCCCACTGTCTCAGAACCAGGTGACCCCTCTCCTGTTACTAGAGGCTTCTCCTGGAGCCCCCGGGCACACACATGCTCGCTTCTGGTTATCAGGATACCAGGGTCAGGGACAAGGCAAACTCACCACAGCCTTGATGGCAGTTCAAATTCTGATCGTCAACCCCCTTCTACCTGCTCCTGGTGGATTCTCAGAGGCTTCAATAGCTACTGTGTGCCTTTGTCTAGCCTTTTTGCCACATTCAGTGGGCAGGGCAGGGTCCAGGGTCAGTAAGCAGGTGCTTACTCCCTGTGGAGTGCCCATAAGGAAATCAGAACCTAGTCATTCACCCTCTATTTTATTCCTGACTTCCTCATTTCTTTGTTTAGAGGGTGAATGATTAGGTGAGAGGGAGCGGAAGCGCCTGATATGCAGGATTATGTGGGCTTCGGCGCCATCCCCTAACTCCCGCGCCCATCTTTCCTTGTGCACCTTGCAGAAGGTGGAGGGAAGCCCTCCACACCCACCCCGCCTTCCAGGTTGAGATAAAGGCTTGGCTGGCAGCTCAAGGGCCTATCCTCTCTATGGGGAGTGTCAGAAAAGGTATGGATGGAGAAATGAAAGGGGTTTCTGAGAGTCAAGAGTCTTTTTGTTGTTGTTGTTGTTTTCTGAGATGGAGTTTCACTCTTGTTGTCCAGGCTGGAGTGCAATGGCGTGATCTCTCTTCACTGCAACCTCCGCCTCCCAGGTTAAAGCGATTCTCCTGCCTCAGCCTCCCAAGTAGCTGGGATTACAGGCATGCGCCACCATGCCCAGCTAATTTTGTATTTTTCGTAGAGACTGGATTTCACCATATTGGCCAGGCTGGTCTCGAACACCTGACCTCGTGATCTGCCCACCTCAGCCTCCCAAAGTGCTGGAATAGCAGGCGTGAGCCACTGCACCCAGCCCAAGAGTCTTTAATCCGTGATATCAAGTGTCTGTATCCAGGTAGTCCCCCATGTGCAGAGCGTCATGCTGCAGAACTGGACCTGGGCTTGATAAAGAATTCAGTGTCTGAAAGCAGATCCCTCTCTCTCTTCCCTCTTTTTCTCGAAAAGCAAAGCTTTTATTGCAAGAATGATTCTTGCTTTGTTAAAAGACTTTCTCGAGCTGGATGCAGTGACTCACACCTGTAATCCCAGCACTTTGGGAGGCTGAGATCAGAGGGTTGCTTGAGCCCAGGAGTTCAAGGCTGTGGTGAGCCAGGATTGTGCCACGGCACCCAAGCCTGGGTGACAGAGCGAGACTCTGTCTCTAAATCATAGTAATGGTGATAGTAATACTGATCAAATATTGTTAAGCATGTTTCAACCAGATAAGGGAGGATTTCAGACCACAAATGACCTGTAGAAAACAGTAGAACACAGTAACAATCTTCTGATTTCTCCACATTGAGGGGAAGGCTTTGGGTTGACCATGGCCCATAGGGAGGTGGGTAGTGTTGGGGGAAATTAAGAAAGCCTCAGCAAAGGTGCAGGGTGTGTGTGGGCGCGCGCGAGAGAGAAAAGCGGCCTGAAGAGGGCAGATGTTTTGTCTTGAAGGACCCAGCGCCTGGTGCCTCTGTGAGGTTACTCCTGCACCATGGCTGTGTCCCCTCTGCCTTTGTCCCCTGCGGAACTGCGTGGGCAGCTTTGAGCAGCTCCAGATTGCAGAGCGCCTTGGTCCCCAGCCAGAGATGGCAGGTGTCACGGGTAGGCGGGGACAGATTCTAGTGGCTCTTGAGCAGAGAGCTCACTGTGGCCCACCAGGCCATCCCTGGATCCAGGAGAATTTGCCCAGTCTTTCCTCCCACAGAGGCGCAGGTGTCCTTGGCACACAGCTCCTAGCTTTGGCCCTTCATGGGCCCAATGGGAGCCAACCACCCAGCCCAAAGAGAATGGCGGTTGGTTCCCTTCCCCCCTCAGCTACCTTGGGTTCTGATACGGTTTGGATCTGCGTCCCCCCCAAATCTCAAGTCGAATTGTAATTGCCAGTGTTGGAGGTGAGAGACGATGGGATCATAGGGGCAAATTTCTCATGAATGCTTTAGCACCACCCCCCTTGGCACTGTCCTAGAGATTGTGAGTGAGTTCTCATGAGATCTGCTTGTTTAAAAGTGCATGGCATCTCCCCTCATTCTCTCCCTTGCTCCAGCTCCTGCCATGTAAGACCTGGCTGCTCCCTCTTTGCCTTCCACTGTGTTCATAAGTTTATCCCCAGAAGCCAGGCAGATGCCAACATCGTGCTTCCTGCACAGCCTGTGGAGCCAATTAAAACCTTTTTCTTTATAAATTACCAAGTGTTGGGATTTCTTTATAGCAGTGCCAGAATGGCCTCATTTACATTCCTTTTTATATTTTTTTCTTGAGATGAAGTCTTGCTCAGGCTGGAGTGCAGTGGCATGATCTTGACTCACTGCAACCTGTGTCTCCTGGGTTCAAGTGATTCTCCTTCTTCAGCCTCCTGAGTAGCTGGGATTACAGGCGCCTGCTGCCACGCCTGGCTAATTTTTTGTATTTGTAGTAGAGACGGGGTTTCACCATGTTGGCCAGGCTGGTCTTGAACTCCTGCGCCCTGCCTCATTTACATTCTTTAAGCCTGTGTCCTGCATATTCTAGGGAGCCTCTCCCTATCCAGTAATTTAGTGCCACCGTCTCCATGCCAAGGGGTTGGGGCAATATTCGTTTATTTTGCCAAATTACGGGAAAGAATGGAAAGCCAGGTTAGTCTCTATTCGAATTGAATTCAGCTATCCCAGAGTTGGCCATTGGTTCCTTTGGTGAAGGAAGTGCAGCTGCTGACCCAGGGAGGGAGTGCGTTGAGATGGGTTCTAACACTGGGTTGTAGTGGGACCAGCTCATTCAATGGTGATAGCTGATGGTAAACAATCCATCAGCCTGTGCTGAAACCCATCAGTCTCAGTGCCTGAAACTCGAGGGCCGAACCCTCGACTCAGGAATTACTTAGGACCAGTTAAACAATGACTGAAGTGCAAAGTATACATCTCGGTGCTTGTGTGAGGTGACTTGAGTTGGGTCTTAGAACAACTTTTGAAGAAACAAGAAATTTCAAAGACTCCTACTCTGGAGGAGTTGTTGATTGGTTGACTGATTTTTATTTTTATTGTTTTTTTTTGAAATGGAATCTCACTCTGCCAGGCTGAAGTGCAGTGGCGCGATCTCAGCTTACTGCAACCTCCGCCTCCCAGGTCCAAGCGATTCTCCTGCCTCAGTCTCTGGAGTAGCTGGGACTACAGGCACAGGCCACCACGTCTGGCTGACTTTTGTATTTTTGGTAGAGACGGGGTTTCACCATGCTGGCCAAGCTGGTCTCGAACTCCTGACCTCATGATTTGCCTGCCTTGGCCTCCTAGAGTGCTGGGATTACAGGTGTGAGCCACCGCACCCAGCCAATTTTTGTATTTTTGGTAGAGACGGGGTTTCACCATGTTGGCCAGGCTGGTCTCAAACTCCTGACCTCAGGTGAGCCTCCTGCCTCGGCTTCCCAAAGTGCTGGGATTACAGGCGTTAGCTGCTGCCCCCGGCTGAGCTGTTGATTTATAACCACGGAATTTCTTTTCCTCCCTCCCTGATCCACTGGGGGCTGACTCACCCCCTTGTTTCTCAGCAGTGTGGTAGAGGAGGGTTTGTTTTGGAGCCTTGTGCACCATTGCTGAGTCAGGGAAGGCAGTAGCAGTAGACTGTGTGCTCCGTGCCATGGGCAGTGTGTCCCCTGCACTGCCAGCCGTGTCCCCAGCACTTAGCACAGAGCCTGCCCTTCACAAGGGTTTACAGATGGACCCAGTGGGTCAGGTGCAGTAGTTCATGCCTGTAATCTCAGCACTTCAGGAGGCCAAGGTGGCAGGATCACTTGAGCCCAGGTGTTTGAGACCAGCCTGGGTAACATAGTAAGACCCCATCTCTACAAAAAAAATGGTTAAAAAATTAGCCAGGTGCAACTACTTGGGAGGCTGAGGTGGGAGGATCACTGGAGTCCAGGAATTTGAGGTTAACATTGAGCTATGATTGTACCACTGCACTCCAGCCTGGGAGACAGAGTGAGACCCTGTCTTTTAAAAAAGGAAGAAGAAGAACTCAGTTGAAGCCATAGTTTTGTGAGGTCATCTTTGTGGAGAACTTAACACATTTTATTCTCCCATTGGGTTGGGGAACCAGCAGATGGCCCCTTATCTCTTTTTCCTGTGAACTGTCAACCAAATTTATTGTTTTTCTCTTCCCGGAGGTCATAAAATAGGACCTATCTTTGGATATAACCGTTATGACAGTTTTAGTGGAGACGAACCGCATTAAGCTTTGTAAAACGTTATCTCAGAAGGAAATGGCAAGAAACCCTAGAGGTCCAATGGCCTCTCCCTGTTAATAACCTGTTAGCAAGCAGACATCCCCATTCCCCTCCCCATTTCCCCCAAAAGGAGCCTCCAGAGGACGGTTCCGGTTGGTGGTGGCTGCCGCCTTGCTGGAACTCCACTGGAAGACTCAGCTCCCGCTCTGAGCCACAAAGAATCATACCATCTACTTCCTCGTTACACAGTGACTCTCACACGTTTAAAGACCACCGTCCTGGCAAGGTATGGTGGCTAATGCCTGTAAGCCCAGCACTGTGGGAGGCTGAGGTGGTTGGATCACGAGGTCAGGAGTTGGAGACCATCCTGGCCAACATGGTGAAACCCCGTCTCTACTGAAAATACAAAAATCAGCCGGGCTTGGTGGTGCACATGTGTAATCCCAGCTACTCAGGAGGCTGAGGCAGGAGAATCACTTGAACTCAGGAGGCAGAGGTTGCAGTGAGCCAAGATCGCCCACTGCACTCCAGCCTGGTGACAGAGCAAGACTCTGTCTTAAAAAAAAAAAAAAAGAAAAAGAAAAAAAGGATCACCGTCTTGTCTCCTGTGTTACTTACCCCCATGGTAAAGTTCAACCTTCTCACATTGCTTGTGTGATACAATTATTAGACTCCCTAACAATACTGGCAGGGTTTGTTTGGGATTTCTTTGGATGCTCTTGGATTCTTGGTAGCTCTTGCCTTTTCCCTTTCATCAGGTTTTTTTTTTTTTTTTTTTTAAGAGCTGGTGTCTTGCTGTGTTGCCCAGGCTGGTCTCAAACTCCTGGGTTCAAGCCATCCTCCTGCCCCCACTTCCCTAAGTGCTGGGATTCCAGGCGTAAGCCATTGTTCCTGGCCTCCTTTCATCATTTTTTAAGTATGACAAGCACTTGTTAAATTAAAATGCCTTCATAAGGTTAATGATGCGTTGGGCAGATCTGGCAGCTCACACCTGTAATCCCAGCACTTTGGGAGGCCAAGGCAGGTGGATCACCTAAGGTCAGGAGTTTGCAACCAGCCTGGCCAGTATGGTGAGACCCCATCTCTACTAAAAATACAAAAATTAGCCAGGTGTGGTGTCAGACACCTATAATCCCAGCTACTCAGGAGACCAAGGCCTGAGAATTGCTGGAACTCATGAGGCGGAGGTTGCAGTGAGCTGAGATTGTGCCATTACACTCCAACCTGGGCAACAAGAGCAAAAACCTGTCTCAAATAAATAAATAAATAAATAAATATCAATAAAACGATGGATCCTAATGGGTTTCTTAGGGCTTAAGGATTGAGGATAACAGTGTAGATTCTTGGATGTGGCTAACCACAGTATTGCTGTGGAACATTGATCATTTCTCCTGAGGCATGGGATTGAACAGAATGTTCCAGGAGCATTCTGATCAGCAGAAGCAGAGTGAGTGACCACTGTGGTTTGGGGTCCGGTGCTTTTGTCCATGCATCCGAAGATCAGTTCAGAGTTTGTTGTTTTTGTTAGCTCCAAACGTGTTGACTCAGCGAGCTGCCTGCCGGTATTGTGCTTGCGTGACTTCAGATCAGATTTTTATTTTTATGTATCAATTTTTTGAGACAGAGATCGCGCTTTCATCCAGGCTGGAGTACAGCTCCCTGCAACTTCTGCCTCCTGGGTTCAAGTGATTCTCTTGCCTTAGCCTCCCTAGTAGTCGGAATTACAGGTGCCCATCACCACGCCCAGCTAATTTTTGTATCTTTTAGTAGAAACGGGGTTTTACCATGTTGGTCAGTCCGTCTCAAACTCCTGACCTCAGGTCATCTGCCCACCTCAGCCTCCCTAAGTGCTGGGATTACAGGCATGAGCCACCACGCCCAACCTGAATCAAATTTTTAGACAAACTCACTAATCATTTATGAGTTATTGGGGGGCAGATACCATGTTGTTTCTACATCCTGCCTGGTACACAGAAGGCACTCAGCAAATGCCTAGTGAATGAATGAATTTCCTAGCCAGAAGCATCTTTTAGACCCAGCACATTGCTGCAGTCTGCCAAAATTTTTCTGGGTCTCGATTGTGTCATTCTGTAAGTTAACTATATCTCTTGGTTTTATGTTCTCCACATTCTCTATCAACATGTTATTTGCATTCATATCTGAATAATTAATAAGCATGTGAGAGAATAGGTCTGGACCAGGGTTTGCCCCGTTAGGGATAGAGACATCCTTCCAAGTTGACTCTCTGGATAAGGCAACTCAGCTATCATGTTTTATCAAACTTAACAACTCATCAATTCTAAGATTCATCTTCATTCTATACATTACTAAGAAAGGTTACTTGAGCCCAGGAGTTTAGAACCAGCCTAGGCAATATAGTGAGACCTTGTCACTACAAAAAAAATTTTTTTAATCAGCTGGGTGTAGAGGCACATGCTTACAGTCCTAGCTACTCAGCAGGCTAAGGTGGGAGGATCACTTGAGCCCAGGAGGTGGAGATGGCAATGAGCTATGATTGTGCCACTGCACTCCAGCCTAGGTGACAGAGTGAGACACTGTCTTAAAAATAAAGATTAAACACTGCCATTTAAACTATTACATGTTTTCTTGTCACTTAGAATTTTTATTCTATCCTTATTGAAAGAATGTCATTTAGAATCACTTAGACATAGATTATTATCATGTATCACCTTGGACCATAATAAAGAAGAAAATATAAGCAAAATAAATTGTTTAAATACTTCAAAAGCTTCTTCACATTCAGAGACCCATATCTCTGAAGTTATCTCAGTGCCATTGAAATCCATGCTGCTTTCTTTTTTTTGTTGAGATGGAGTCTCGTTTTATTGCCCAGGCTGGAGTGCAATGGCCGCAGTCTTGGCTCACTGCAACCTCCACCTTCCGGGTTCAAGTACTTCTCTTACCTCAGCCTCCTGACTAGCTGGGACTACAGGTGCACGCCACTATGCCTGGCTAATTTTTGTATTTTTAGTAGAGACAGGGTCTCACCATGTTGGCCAAGCTGGTCTCGAACTCTTAACCTCAAATGATCCACTCTCGTCAGCCTCGCAGAGTGCTGGGATTACAGGCATGAGCCACCACACCCGGCCGAAATCCATGTTCCTATACAGTGTCATCCTGTCACCAGCAGTGTGCCCTTCCCAGACCGTGCCATCCATTTACCTTTGGGGAGGCCTAAAGGGGAGGGCAGTGTTCTCCGTCTTGGCGAGGATGGTGGTTGCATGGGCATATTCACTTTGTGAGGGTTCATTGAGCAGCATCATTATGATGTATGCACTTTTTGGATTTTATTTTGTCTTTGAGTCGGGGTCTTGCTCTGTTACAAAGGCTGGGATGCAGTGGTGCAATCTCGGTTCACTGCAACCTCTGACTCCTGGGCTCAAGCAATCCTCCCACCTCCACCTCCTGAGTAGCTGGGACTACGGGCATGTGCCACCACACCCAGCTAATTTTGTTTATTTTTTTGTAGACGCAGAGTGTCACTCTGTGCCCAGGCTGGTCTCAAACTCCTAGACTGAACTGAGCCTCCTGCCTCGGCCTCTCAACGTGCTGGGATTACAGGCATGAGCCACTGTCCCCAGCCTGTGTGTGTGTGTGTGTGTGTGTGTGTGTGTGTGTGTGTGTGTGTGTGTGTGTGTGTGTGTTTTGATTGCTTAAAAATAGAAAAGGAGTGTACGTGATGGGCTGGTTTGGAGCAGTGATAAGACACATATGATTTCAGATATCTTAGAGCACAAAAGAAAATAAGATGCATTTCAGGATAATGAAATACAACGTTTCTAAATCCATCTAATTACACTTTGTTCAGGCCATGTTTTTCTGTCGGTCCCTTGCTGAAACCTAGTGTACTATTCTTCATTCTACAGGACAGGACGAGCTCTCTTGATCTTTGAGTCTATAACAGACACACACAAACAACTGCAGGGCTCAGTCTGGCACCAGCTCCTGACCTCAGCCGTCACCACTTCCCCTTCTTGGTGCTTGCAGAGCGTCGTGCTGGTGACCTCTTTCTAGATACTTACCTGACAGGGATATCTTACTTCATCTGTTGCACAGAATCCACCACCTTCTCCTTTTGAAATGAGGTTTACATTTGCCCTTTTTCTCACCTCTCCCCCAGCCTGTTATCTTGGTTTTCTCAGAGATGAGAAATCGTGATTCACAGAGTTCCTCTGTAGAGGCTGTGAGTTGTAATTCATCAGTGCCACAGCCAAGTGCTGGGAGCCAGCCTCCCAGCAAGCGTGGGCTCTCGGGCCCACCCAGACCTCTGAGCTGGTGCTTGCGTGGCGCTGCGGGGCAGTCTGTGCCGTTTCTTTCCCTCCCGTCTCTCCCCGAGTCCCCCTCCTGGCCTTGTCAGTGCTGCAGCTCAGCCCTTCACTGCGCTCCAAATGGTTTTGTGCTTGGCTTGTGCCTCTGGTTCGGCCCAGGCCTTCCTGGAAGCCACAGCAGTTTCTCCTGTCCATGTGACAAGCATGTCCCAGCAGGCACCCTGAACTCAGGCTAGCTGGCAGTTGGTTCCGATGAACGGCATGAGAGTCTGCGGTGGGGACCCAGGATCCCGAACACGGGTCCTCAACTGCGGCCGGGCCCCATGCCTTCCTAAGCCTCCTGCTGTTTGCTGTTTCTAATCAGTGCAGTATTAGAAAAGCCCGCCTTCCTGAGGCCCCCTGTCAACACTGCCGTAAGAAGTCTTTCCAATGCCCTGGAAGTTAGGTCAGGACCAGCCGGCCAGTAAGTTCCCCGTTGTGCCACCCTGTAGCGATAGCTCATTCCGTCACGCAGAACAGCAGCCAGAGGGAGCCAGCGTGGCTTCACAGCTCACCCCGTGGGAAATGGCTGACTTTCTCCATGTGGCTCTCCCTCCAGGAAAGCCTCCCTTCCCGGCTCCACTTAAAACCCACCCATCCTTCCAAGACACAGTTGCCCAGCTCTTCCCGGAGAATCTCCTTGCCATTGGTGTGCTCTGGCTCTCCTCCGAGCGCCCTCGCCGACAGCCCTTTGTTCACTGGTTACGGTACTGGCCCCTCTGCCCCGTTGCCTGCTTATTTAGATACTTGTCTGTCTTTTTTTTTTTTTTTGAGGCAAGGTCTCACTCTGTTGCCCGGGTTGGAATGCAGTGGCGCACTCACAGCTCACTGTAGCCTTGAACTTCTGGGGTCAAGGGGTCGTCATGCCTCAGCCTCTCGGGTAGCTGGGACTATATGTGCACGCTCGGCTAATTATTTTCTAAGTATTTGTAGAGACAAGATCTCTCTTTGCTGCCCACACTGGTCATGAACTCCTGGCTTCAAGTGATCCTCCCACCTCAGCCTCCCAAAGTGCTAGGATTACAGGCAAGAGCCACTGCGCCTAGCCGAGATGCTCATCTTATTCTTCCGACTGGGCGTACAGTGTCTGAAGATGGAGTCTGTAAGTTGCTCTTGCTTGCAGTGTCTTATACATAGCCCTCCGCAGAAAGCATGTTCGCCTTGAATCGGTTGAATTGTTGAATGCATTTTTCTTTGTCTCCTAGTTATTTTGTAAACCCACTGTGGTCAGGAGTTATGCTGTGTATACTTTCATGCAGCTTGGAAGAATGGAGTCCAGGCTTATGCATTTTATTGATCAAAAGATCAGTAAATGGTCCTATAGTTTTTTCTTCTTTTAATTACAAAATAAATCAGCAGCAGGGCATTTTCCTGACAGTCTTCCTTAAACTGCTTCTCTCCCATCACTGAGTGTACAGGGTAACGGGAAGAAGTGTGGCGTGTGATTGGGACCCCAGTGGCTGGACTGAGCAGCTGACCTTGCAAACTAAGGCAGGCGTGGAGGAAGGAGCAGTTCAAATGCAGCCCCTTTGGGTGGAGCTCACCTTTGCTGCACTGTGAGTTTTTAACTAAGAACATTGACTGAGCATCTCTTATGGGCCTGGCAGTGAAGAAATCAGACGAGACTCCTGACTCCCAGGGAACCAGTGTTGGCGTATCTTCCTGAGTTCTTCAATCCTGGGTCATGAAGAGGAACTGTCAGCTAGAGCGTAGCCCATGCGCCAGTGCCTGGTTCAGAGGATGTCTGTTGGAGAGGCTGCCTCTCAAGCCAGCACGTTTGAGTAGGCCATTCTGTGTAGGACCTGGCGTGTCTGCACACGGCTTGGTGTGGGCTGGTGCTGCCCCCCACCCTCCTCATTGGTGACCCTGACATTTTTGTCTTCACTGGGCAGTGCTCCCCACAGGAGGAGCCCCTACAGGTGGCTGAGATGCTGCTGCTGTCTGTGTCTGAGGGAATAAAGCCAGGCTCTTATGTTCATGGCAGAATGACAATTCTCCCTCGCTGGTGACGACAGCACATGCATGCTATTTTGGTCATCAAATCAGAACGTTGGCACTTTGAGTCCTCTTCAGAGAATTCAAGCGTGAATGGTCTGTGGTCCAACACTTGTCAGAGCCCTTTTGAGACATCTGGCAGTAGAGGGAGAGGCACCCTCACAGGCATGTTCGCTGTCATGTCTCATGGATCAGGGAGCTCGTCTCTTCACCTAGCAGCGAGGTCCAGCCAGACAAATACCTGTACTGAATTGATTTCATGTATGCCTTCAGATGTTTTGAGTCATTTTTTAAAATGCCTGTTTTGACTGGGCGTGGTGGCTCACACCTGTAATACCAGCACTTTCGGAGCCCAAGGCGAGCAGAACACCTGAGGTCAGAAGTTTGAGACCAGCCTGGCCAACGTAGTAAAACCCCATCTATACTAAAAACATAAAATTAGCCAGGTGCGGTGGCTAATCAGTGTCATTGCATATGAGGACCTTCCTGACAAATGCGTGTCTGAATTCAGTATCTGGAAAAAAGTACTCTGCAGATGAATTTTTCAGAATCAAGAGAATATTTTGACCCAGGATGCTTTTCTTTTTTGCTTTGGCTGCCAGGAAACTCAACTAAATCCATTGCCCAGGTGCAGTAGTGAATTTGGCTGATTCCACTGTCTCATAATTGCTCTAGATCCATATCAACTGAGCATGAATCTGTGTCTAGACAGCAACCCAAACACATTGACATCTAAAAGGACACAGTGACATTTCCTGTGACTTGACAGGGACTGTTGGACCAACTATTAGACCACCTGTTACTTAGTAGACCCAAGCAGCCAAAAATCTCTCTCTGGCTCAGATAGCGTGTCTTCAAAAGACATATAAGCATGACCTCATGGTAGAAGTGAACTGCTTCCAGCTAATAATGAGCTCTCTTGCAGGTATCCAGTATTGCCGTGTTTCTCTCGAAAAACTCACCTGTCCTGTGGTACCTCTGTAGGTTGCCTAGGTGTTCTGCGGGTACCCTGGTGCCAAGTTGGGAACCACAACCCTAGTTTAAAAGCATCCCCAGCCCCTTGAGCTGTGCCTCGTGCAGTGAGGATTTGGGGTTCCCCCTGAGCCAGGCAGTCTCCTCTAGTCATAGGAGGCAATATCCAGCTAAGGTGGCTCCAGAAAGAGTCGGGTGGCCGAGGCTGAGCACGATGCCTGAGGTGCCATCACACACAGGGTCTGCTTGGAGGTGGTCCCCGCATACACCCCTCCCCTCCAGCCCCACATTTCTCATCTCCAATCTGGGAGTGAAAGCAACAGTGCTGCCCCGGCAGTGTGAAGTTTTTCAGAATGCAATGTTTTGTATAGTTTTGCTCCTTGAAAGGCATGAACTACTCTGATACCAGGATCGTTGATTTCTCCTCTGAGCGGTCTCGTGAGGTCTCGTGAGCACAGCTGGGGAGATCTTCAGCTTTGCCCCTCGAGCCGGGAGGACTATAATACGTTTCCCTAACTTGTTTCTTCTAAGCTCCTTCATATAATGCCCCACTTCCTGTGATAATCCTACGGCTTATGGAAAAGAGCAGTTCACATTCACATTTTAATTTTATTTATCTGTTTATTTTTTGAGACAGAGTCTCGCTCTGTCCTCTGGACTGGAGAGCAGTGGCGTGATCTCGGCTCACCGCCTCCTCCACCTTCTGGGTTCAGGCAGCTCTGTGCCTCAGAATCCTGAGTAGCTGGGACTACAGGTGCACGCCACCACACCCGGCTCATTTTTGTGTTATTACTAGAGACGGGGTTTCACCATCTTGGCCAGGCTGGTCTTGAACTCCTCACTTCGTGATCCACCTGCCTTGGCCTCCCAAAGTGCTGGGATTACAGGCATGAGCCACCAACCCTGGCCTCACATTTTTTGAAGAGGAAGCTAGGGTACAGATTCAAATGATTTCCCATTTTGATTTTTTGTTTGTTTTGTTTTGTTTTTTGAGACAGAGTCTTACTTTTTTGCCAAGGCTGGAGTGCATTGGTGCTATCTTGGCTCACTGCAACCTCTGCTTCCTGGGCTCAAGTGATTCTCCTGCCTCAGCCTCCCGAGTAGCTGGGATTACAGGCGCCTACCACCATGCCTGGCTAATCTTTATATTTTTAGTAGAGACGGGGTTTCATTATGTTGTCCAGGCTCATCTCAAACTCCTGAACTCAGGTGATCCTCCCACCTCAGCCTGTCAAAGTTCTGGGATTACAGGCATGAGCCACCCTGTCTGGCTTTCTTAGGTTGATTTGTGATGGAGCTGAGACTCAAGGACAAAGCGGCAAGTTTTTCCTTGTTTGGGCCACCAGGGAGTCAGCAAACCAGGTACCTTAATCAGAGGGGTGGGGAGGAGGGAAGTTCAGGCCTCCCTCAGAGATACGAGTGGTGTCTCGGGTTCCAGTGCCACCCTCCACAGTGCACCTGCCCTTCCTGCACAACACCCTGTGTGGACAGCTGGAGCAAAACACAGAGACCCAGCTCCAAGGCTGGAGTTAAGTGATGTTTCCATCTTACAGTTGAAACGAAGGTTTAGGCCAGGCAGGTGGCTCATGCCTGTAATCCCAGCACTTTGGAAGGCCAAGTTGGAAGGATTGCTTGGGCCCCGGAGTTTGAGATAAACCTGGGCAACACGGTGAGACCTCATCTTTACAAAAATAAATGCATAATAATAAGTTGGCCAGGCATGGTAGGGCATGCCTATAGTCCCAGCTACTCAGGAGGCTGAGACAGGAGGATCACTTGAGCCTGGGAGGTCAAGGCTGTAGTGAGCTGAAATTGCACCACTGTACTCCAGCCTGGGCAACAGAGTATGAACCTATCTCAAAAAAAAAGAAAAGAAAAGAAAGAAAAAAGCTGGGTGCGGTGGCTCGTGCCTGTAATCTTAGCATTTTGGAAGGCTGAGGCAGGTAGGTCACCTGAGGTCAAGAGTTTGAGAGCAACCTGGCCAATGTGGTGAAACCCCTATCTCTACTAAAAATACAAAAATTAGCCGGGCATGGTGGCAGGAGCCTGTACTCCCAGCTGCTTGGGAGGTTGAGGTGGGAGAATCAGTTGAACCTGGGAGGCGGAGGTTGCAGTGAGCCAAGATCACACCACTGCACTCCAGCCTAGGTGACAGAGCGAGACTCCCTCTCAAAAAAAAAAAATAAATAATAATAATAATAATAATAAAAGTCTCAGGTAAAAGCTCACCAAGTATATATTGCCACAGAGAGAATGTTGGCAAGGTAATTTGGCAATACCGATCACAAGCCTTAATAATGTGCACCCCCTTTGGCCCGCAGTTCCACACCTAGAAATGCCTCCTCAAGCATCTGAGACGGTGCTGTAAAACGTGAGAATGACATGGGGTCAGGAGCACTGGTTCTCCAGCTGGCCTGTGTTCGGGTTCCTCGCCCCGACTCTGCCTGGCCTCTCCCCACCTTGCCTTACCGCAGCTTTAGCAGGGGCGACAGTCCAGGTGCATCTGTGTGTGATGCTGTGTATGTTGTGTGTTGCCTGAGGTTTGGCAGACTCTGGGTGAGAGGAGAAGCACATTTGGGGTTCTTGGGGACACTAAAAGCAGTGTCTTGAGGTTGATGGCAAGGGGCAGACTTACAGAAAGTTCCAGATTCTTTCCCCAGGGAGCCCTTGTCTGATTGCCCAAGGCCAACCTGCTAGAGAAGCCACAGCTCTGGTTTTTCCGGGATGCTGGGGAAATCAGTGTGAGCACAGCTCCATGGGGACGTGGCGGAGCAGCCACACCAGGCAATCTCGTGAGTTCCTTCTACCGCTGGAGGCTGTGGGGTGAGAGGAAGCGGTGGGGGAAGTGGGGCAGATTGGCTTGCAGCAGGAGGTGAGGAAACCCSTTCCAGAGTACAGACCACTGTGGCCTCTTCTCCCATGAGCAGTGGCTCCCCGGACTCCTCGGTTCTTGAACTTTCTAAAGCGGTTACCTTAGGGCCTGTGTACGTCATGTTCCCTCTGCCCGGGTCACCTTCAGGTCTTTTCAATGCTGGTTCTCCGTCTTTCTGTCTCAGCTTAGAGGTCTGCCTCCCCGACCTCCCTGAGCCAGCCCTCAGCGCTCTCAGGGGGTCTAATTAGCCTGGCTAATTTTTGTATTTTTAGTAGAGATGGGATTTCACCATGTCCCCAAGCTGGTCTTGATCTCCTGACCTCAGGTGATCCACCGGCCTCAGCCTCCCAAGGTGCTGGGATGACAGTGACAGCCACCGCGCCTGGCCTGTAGTTGTATTTCCTCTTGCCTGCCTGGCCTACTTGAGTGGTTTGCATAGCTGTTAGAGTGTAGATTTCTTAGAGTTGTGTGAATTTGTAATACAGATACCACTGACTCCATTGTCCTCTCACATTTACTGTAAACGTTTTCCTAGTGTGTGGTTTTTCGTTTTTCATGCCAGGCATGTTACCGTGGGTGCGGCTTTCTGTTCTTTGGCTAGTGACAATGTGCTTGTGGAAGGGCCTTGGGTCTCTGATCCAACCTTGATGCCTCAGCCAGGAGACCCACCAGAGAGTTAGGGACCATGGCCAGGGATGCAGATGGCATGGGGAGACCCCAACCAGCCCCCTGAGCTGTGGCCACTGCCTTCTGGGCCCATCGGGGCACTTGTTGCTGTCCTGAGCTGGAAAGGTCTTCTGAGCTGAGGTCGTGCTTCTCTTCCGGACCAAGGCTTGCTGTGCGGGGCACCCCTGAACATGCCCTTCACCACTCTGGTGACCTGCAGCCAGCCTTTTCTCCTTCTGACTCTGGGTATTTAAAAATACCCCAGGCTGGGGAATTTGGAGGAATCCGTAATTGATCGGTGAGCATTAAGCTCTTAAGAGGCAGAACAGGCCATTCTGCTATTGAATTGTCCTCTGAAGATGCGTTCAGTTCAGCAGTTTCACAGCTACCTCACTGGCAAGCGTTGTCCTAGATACTTGGGGTCTAATAGAGACAGGGCTGATGTTAGAGGTGTGCTCTTCTCTGAGGGGCTGTCAAGAGGGCGTCCCCTTCTGCCTTAGCTGTCTGCCTCTGTACTGGCAAGGAAGGTTTCCTCGTACCTCCTGAACCAGCAGCCAGGAGACCTGGGTTAGAATCGAAGATTTGCATCCCAGCTCTGCCACCCTGTGACTGACGTAGCCACCTCCTCCAACCTGTGAGCATGGTCACAATCGGGTCTGTTGCTTTGTTCAGCAGGCATGCAACACACACTTACGTGTCAGGAGTCCTCACCGGACAGAGCATGGCCACAGCAGTGCCAGGGCTTCATGTCCCTGGAGGGGCATGTGCTTTACGGGTAAATAGAGATACTGGTGTCTGTCAGTAAAGCAAGCAGAATGATAAACGAGGCTGAATAAACTGCTGGAGTCTGCAGAGGAATCAGTCATTCATTTTGAATAGGAGCAGAGTAGAGCTTCTCAGAAGATGTGGCCTTGGCAGAGCCTGGAGGGGTGAATAGAACTCCATGTGGGAATGGCAGACAAAAGAGGAGGGGAATGGAGAAGGAGAGGGCTGCCCAGCCTGAGAAGCCACGGGGTATGTCATCATCCAGGATGGCTGCAGTGCTGGGAGAGGGGACAGGCCCAGATGACAAATGTCATGCTTAGCAACTATCAGAGATTTTGAGAAGGATTCTGAGAGGGGATATATCTCTGACAGTTTGGGAATGGTCTGTATGAGAACAGAGCCCAGGAAGGAGGAGGTCGGATCCCAGGAGGTGAGGTGTCTGTTGCTCAGCAGGTAGGTTCTTCCACAGCCACCTATTTCAGTGACAGCGAGCAGGCAGGTGGATCGTCCCCGGTGATCCTCCGTTTCCAGCCCAGGATGGGCCTTTTCTGTCCTGGTGATGGGCTCAGTCGTGGGGCTGGAGCAGAGCGGAGGCCAGCAGACGCAGTGCCTTGACAGTCTGTTTGCAGAGCTGGGAGAAATCCTGACTGTCCATGTTTTTTTGTTCATTTATTTAACAAGTATTTATTAAGGGCCTACCACGTAGCAGGTGTTGAACAGTAAAGTGGACAGCAGGAAGATGCTGGCACTCCAGATTTTGGAAGAGCACAGATTCCTCTCTTTAGGGGAGTGTGTGATCGAGGATCGGCACTAACGTCCGTGTCTGTGTTTCCATTCCAGATGCCGTAGGCCCAGGTGAGCTGCTGCGAAGGACTCATTCTTGGTGGCCCGCAGTTACTGGCGGCTTGTGAGCTGGGTAGACTCCTGCTAACGCGGCTGGGACACCAGTCTGCTGGGCTCCCCTCCAGGCATCCTCCCCAGCAGCTCCTGCATCCATGGAGGCCCCGGAGGTCCCCGTGGGCTCCCTAATCGACTTTGGGCCTGAGGCACCCACTTCTTCTTCCCTGGAGACACCGCCCCCTGCGTTGCAGGACAAGGACGGCTCCCTGGGGGACGGCGCGTCGGAGAGCGAGACCACTGAGTCTGCGGACAGTGAAAATGACATGGGCGAGTCGCCCTCACATCCGTCCTGGGACCAGGACCGCCGCTCCTCCTCCAACGAGTCCTTCTCCTCCAACCAGAGCACCGAATCTACCCAGGATGAAGAGACCCTGGCACTCAGGGACTTCATGCGTGGCTACGTGGAGAAGATCTTCTCTGGAGGGTAAGGGGCCTATGTGGACAAGACAGCCTGGCATGGCCACAGGGCCCAAGGGGACCCGCCTCCTGCCCTTGGCTCTGCCTCTCCGAAGGGTGCCATCTAGGACGAGAGCTTCCATTTCCTCATCAGCCAGGGATGACCACTGCAGGGGCCTCACTCCACCCAGGCTGCACGCAGAGCCACGTGGGGAACGTTTAAAGAATACCTGAGTCTGGACTTCACTCCAGACCAATTACTTCAGTTCTCTAGAGTGAGGCCCAGCATCAAAGTATGTGCGGCTCCCAGGTGATTTGGAAGGGCAGCCGTGCAGGGAACCCCTGGAGGGACGCGCTCCACAGTGCCCAGCTCACAGGTTCCCGTCATCCCTATGAGCTCCATTGTTTTCTGTTTGTCTTATTTTTTTCTTTTCTTTCTTTTTTTTTTTGAGTCAGAGTCTGGCTCTGTCACCCAGGCTGGAGTGCAGTGGTGCAATCTCAGCTTAGTATAAGCTCTACCTCCCAGGTTAAAGCGATTCTCGTGTCTCAGCCTCCCAAGTAGCTGGGATTACAGCCATCTGCCACCATACCCAGCTAATCTTTGTATTTTTAGTAGAGATAGGGTTTCACCCTGTTGGCCAGGCTGGTCTCAAACTCCTGGCCTCATATGATCCGCCAGCCTCGGCCTCCTAAAGTGTTAGGATTACAGGTGTGAGCCACCACACCTGGGGCAGTTCTGTTATTTTCTAATGCATGTTGTTCCCGAATTTGTTCCATGCATTCTTAAGTGAGGCTTTGGAAGGGGTTGTCTCTGTGGCAGTCAGCACTTCTTCCTTCTTACTCATTGCTCTGATCACTCCGCCACACGCGTCTCAGCTCTTCATGGGTAAACACAAGGGGCACTCGCTCTGCACCTGAGCATTTGTAGGTTAGCCACTCCGTGTCAGAGCTATAGTTGGCTAAAAGGTTGTAGTTATTCACTGAAATTAAATATAGGGGTAACATAAGATAATAAAGCTGTGCTTGCCCATACTCATGTGCTCATAATCAGCAGATTCTTTTTTTTAGAGACAGGGTCTTGCTCTGTCACCCAGGCTGGAGTGCAGTGACACAATCATGGCTCACTGCAGCCTCCGCCTCCTGGGGTCAAGCAGCCTTCCCATCACAGCTTCCCGAGGAACCGGGACTAGAGGTACATGCCACCATGCCCAGCTAATTTTTTTTTTTTTTTTTTTTTTGAGACAGCGTCTCACTCTGTCACTCAGGCTTGAGTGCAGTGGTGCAGTCATAGCTCATCACAGTCTCAAACTCATGGCCTCAAGCAGTCCTCCTGCCCCAACCCCCCACAGTGCTAGGATGGCAGGGGTGAGCCACCACACTGGCCAGCAGCTGATTCTGAAGCCGCTGTTTGCCTAGGGCCCTTCCCTGCACCTCTGGATGGCCTTTCTTTTGTGGTTCTTGAGGGTAAAATAGTACTGACAACTGGAGCAGCAGGAAGGGACAGTCTGAGGCTGCGGCGTCCACCGAGAAGCAGGAAGCTGTGAATAGACTTGACCTTTCCTCCCCGCTGCACTGCCTCTTCACATCTCAGCGGTGGGAGGGAGGACGCATACCGACCCCGGAGCCATGTGTTTCCCATGTGCCTGTGGGTCTCCCAGCATTCACAGCAGCACACTAGATACAAATGGACTTGCTGCTCTGCTCGGTGTGGGCCAGCGGTATTGGCATCTCCCGGGAGCTTGTTGGAAATGCAGAGTCTTGGGTCCTGCCAGGCCCCACCGAGTGAGAATGTGCCTTTCACAAGGTCATTAGACGGTTCATACACACATCAGTGTCTGAGAGGCACTGGCCAAGGGAAGGTTCTCCAGTCTAATTAAAGCAATTAGAATTTGTGGCCAGGCGCAGTGGCTTATATCTATATTCCCAACACTTTGGGAGGCTGAGGCGGGCAGACCACTTGAACCCGGGAGTTTGAGACCAGCCTGGGAAAATAGTGAAACCCCTTCTCTACCAAAAAAAAAAAAAACGCTAAAAAACATAAAAATTAGCTGGGCATGGTGGCATGTACCCATAGTCCCAGCTACTCAGGAGGCAGAGGTGGGAGGATCAGTTGAGACAGGAAGGCACAGGCTACAGTGAGCCGTGATCATATCACTGCACTTCAGCGTGGGTGGCAAACGGAGACCTTGTCTCAAAAAAAAACAACGAGGGGGGGAATTATGGTTTTTGACTATGCATAGTCCATTGTTTCCCACTGTGGTTGAAGTCCCTCATATGGATACTGGCGAGGGTTGACTCCTCCCTTTTCCTGCATGCTTTCCATTTGGTGGAGACCAGCCTCAGTTTTCTATGTGGTTAGAAAAGGGAACCATTGTATGACAATCCAAATACCTGACTATCTAAAAATGCATTTATGGGCTGGGCACGATGGTTCACACTTGTAATCCAAGCACTTTGAGAGGCGGGCAGATCACCTAAGGTCAGGAGTTTGAGACCAGCCTGGCCAACATGATGAAAGCACATGGCTACTAAAAACACAAAAACTAGCCAGTCGTGGTAGTGGGCGCCTGTAATCCCAACTACTTGGGAGGCTGAAGCAGGAGAATCGCTTGATCCTGGGAGGGAGAAGTTGCATTGAGCAGAGATTCTGCCACTGTATTCTAGCCTAGGCAAGACAGAGCAAGACTCTGTCTCAAAAAAAAAAAAAAAAAATCAACAAAATAAGAATGCATTGATGTTTGATTTGAATGCATTTTAGAGAGCAGATGTTGCTTCCTACTTGTTTAGTTTGACCAGCACTGAGATGAGGGCGCTTTCTCTGAGCACACTCTAGGTAATGAAAAGGGAGAATGCCCAGAAGTTTGCTCATTTGCCAGGAAAGGCAGTCTGTATTTGCAGTAGCCTGTCAGCAATACGGAATGCGGACACCTGAGTCAGATGCATCTTCACAGGCATTCCAGAAATTACTGCAAAAGCCTGCAGATACCCATTTATATGATGTTGGTGTTTGGAGTAGATGAGAACCAAGATGTTTCCTACAAAACCCTGAATGAATGAAGATTGCATAAGCCAAGCGATCTTCAGGCTTCTGCTTCATGTTTGAGTCTTTAAATTTGGGGAAGAGTATTGGCCCCTTACCAAGATTGAGGAGAAGTGGCCTGAGATCAGTGGGTATGTTATTTATCCTAGTGGTGGTGACACTGGGGCAGAGGTCCCCAGTCTCCATCCCTCACACACACAGCAGGGGATGGTCCCAGCCGTGAACAGCCTTGCTCTGGAAATGCAGAAGGATGAGTGAGCACCCTGCTGATCAGTGGGAGATGGTTTTCTTCATGGCATCAGACCTTGGCATCAGTATGCTGAGACAGAGAAAATTCAGGGAGTCTTAGATTCAGGGGCCAGTTCCATGCTGACTTCATCATCAAAAACTAGTGGGAAGTCAGAAAGCTGGAGAACCAAGACCTGTTAGGGTTCATGCCCTTATCCAGGCTCAGACCTCCCTAGGCAGCGGTCAGGAAGTGCAGGGGCAAGGACATGGGCTTTGGAACCGGGAAGCCTGGATGGAACTCTGGTTCTCCACTCTCAGCCTGGCATATCATTCTCCAAGCCAGCTCCTCACCTTTGAAATAACAATAATACCATTTCCTCATGGCACTGCCCCGAGGCTGAGTCAGGAGTCAGGTGCCATTGTGTGGCTGGAGAGCAGTACTTTGTTAGTTCTTTCTCCTTGCTCTTCCACTGTGGCTCCAGGGGATTGAAAAGGGTTTTATTTTTTTTCCCCTCCTCTGTTCTTCTTTTTTTTTTAAGAGAGGACTTGGACCAGGAGGAGAAAGCCAAGTTTGGAGAGTACTGTAGCAGTGAAGATGGAAAAGGCCGGGAGTGGTTTGCTCGATACGTGAGTGCCCAGGTAAGGGAGAGGTGATGCGGAGGATGGGCATTTACTCTTCAGGAAGAATCTTAACAGAACAAATTGCGAAGAACCTTGATGTGTAACAAATTTCACCTTATCCTATAATGACGCTCTGGAGAAAAGGGTCAAGGGAAATGACCCAACAGAAAAAAAAGTTAAACTTACCCAAAAATGTTCTCAAAAGGAGTATTTAGAATAGTCAGAAACAGTTTGGGCATGGTGGCTGATGCCTGTAATTCCAGTAATTTGGGAGGCCGAGGCCGGAGGCTCGCTTGAGCCCGGGAGTTCGAGACCAGCCTGGGGCAGTATAGTGAGTCACCCTCTCCTTCCCCCATCTCTGAAAATTAAAAAAGAATAGGGAGAAACAGGAAATAGCTCATTTGGACATAAAACTTTAAGGGAAAGAGTAAGCAACTGGGCTTCCAACTTCATGAAATTCCAGAAAAGCTCATTTTTTAAAGGCAAGCATGTGAGTTATGTGCATGCATATTTTTATTAACCCACAATACTGGGTTTTTGTTAAAAAGAAATATGAAAAAATTCAAGACCATGACAGCCATGTGAAGAACAGTATATTAATGAAGTTTAGGAAAGAATTAAATTTTGTAAATATCCAGTAGGTTCTTCTTTTTTCCTGAGTGACCTAAGTTCTTAGTTTTTAAGAATTTTATCAGAAATTATTTACTTATCACGGAAAAATTAGAAAATGGAAAATACAGATAAGCAAAGAGAAGTTAGTCACCCACAAAACCACAGTCTGGAAATAGCCAGCGTTGTCTTTGTGGAGTTTTGTCCCTCGTACCTTTCCGTGTGTGGATGTATATGAAGGTCCTACTTTGAAAAATCTGAGAAGGACACCGAGGGGAACACTTGGGTGTGCCCTGCCCAGGGCTGGTTGGGTGCAGGTGGCTGCACTCTGCCCGAGTCTGGCAGGAGGGCCGGGTTCTATAGTGCAGAGGCAGCGGCCATCCTGGGCCCCCATCCCAGTTGCATTTAGAAACGCTCAGAGTGGAAAGCCTGCAGCGTCGCTGAGTGAGGCCTGTGTCACCTCGAACCTCACTGATGTGTCTGGCCTCTTTCTGGACAGCGCTGCAACTCCAAGTGTGTCTCCGAGGCAACCTTCTACCGCCTGGTGCAGTCTTTTGCAGTGGTGCTGTTCGAGTAAGTAATGCCATTGCTCAGAGCCTTTGTCCTGGCAAGCTCCTTTTCCCTCCCTCCCTCCCCGCCCAGCCATGTCATAACCCAGCCGTGAGTCATAGCCACTGTAGTCATCAGGATGCAATTGCTCTGCTACACCCAGCATCAGCCAAAAGGCACAGTCGTAACCAGCATCTCATGGGAGCGGGGCTGGCGGTCCTGAGCCGGCAGTAGAATGGGAGGACTGCATCTGGCTGTGAGGAGCATCCTCCGTGCGGGTCCTCAGGCCCACGTCGCGATGATGTACTGGGGCCTTACCCTCTGGAGATCTGGCACTTTCTTGAGTTCCTGTTGTGAAGTACTTCAAACTCAGTAACCGCCCACCCCACGAGCAAATAAACACTTAACGCTACGTTGGGATGACTGTGGCCTGCCCTGCGTGTGCTGATGAGGCACTGCTGAGGCCTTTGATCACAGAAGCACATGGCAGGCAGTGATGAGTGGTGGAAAGGGCATGGCCACTAGCTGGAGATTTGGGGCCAATCCTATCTCTGACCCCGCTTACCTGTGAGATTAGGGACCCAGACTCCATGATGCACAGACCCCTTCTCAGAAGCATGACTCACTGGGGTCACCATACCAGCTTCATGCCTCCAAAGTATGAAATGGAGGGGATACCTCTCGGCCTTGGGGAGGCTGGGCAGTGGCCTGACCAACCTGGAGCCTCAAGAGGCAGATTCTGGGGCTGGGAGCCCTGATCTGGGTGGATCTGCACCCCACTATCCCTGTTGTCTGCAGAAGGCCTCCAGGCAGCCCCTGCCCTGGACCCCGCGCCCTCTCCTGGTCCTGGCTCCTGCCATCACCAGCTCCCCTCATCACTGTGTTTTTGTCCTTCCAAGCCTGAAAAATCTCCCTCCGTTACTTCCCCGTCTCCCAACCAAAAGGGAGCTGCTCTCTCGAGTCTCTTTTTTTTTTTTTTTTTTGACACAGGATCTTGCTCTGTCACCCAGGCTGGAGTGCAGTGGCGCAATCACAGCTCACTGCAGCCTCCATCTCCTGGGTTCAAGGGATCCGCCCATCTCAGCCTCCCAAATAGCTAGGACTACAGGTGCATTCCACCACACCTGGCTAATTTTTAATTTTTTTTTCTTTTATTTTTTTTTTGAAACAGGATCTCACTATCTCCCAGGCTAGAGTGCAGTGGTGTATCAGCTCACTGCAACCTGCGCCTCCCGGGTTCAAGCAATTTTCCTGCCGCAGTCTCCCAAGTAGCTGGGACTACAGGCACATGCCACCACACCCGGCTAATTTTTGTATTTTTAGTAGAGATGGGGTTTCACTATGTTGGCCAGGCTTGTCCCGAACTCCTGACCTCAGGTGATTCGCCTGCTTCAGCTTCCCAAAGTGCTGAGGTTACAGGAGTGAGCCATCACGTCTGGCCATATTCCATATACACACACACACACACACACACATATACACGTACACACACATATATGTATACACACATGCACATATGTATATATATATTTTTTAGTAGAGATGAGGTCTCATGTGTTTCCCAGGCTGCTCTCAAACTCTTGGGCTCACGGGCTCCTCCTTCCTCAGCCTTGTGAATTGCTAGGATTGCAGGTGTGCCCCACACCCAGCCTGCCCTCTGGAGTGCCGGTTCTCCTGCATCTTCATGTCTCTCCCCTTTCTCTCTTGTCCTTTAAACTTGGGCATATACTGGAAGAAGAAGACCAACAAAAGGAAGACCCCTATTTTTCTTGCTCTTTCTCAGGATACTCCCAAGTCTGAAATCCGTTTCCCCTCTGGTGTCTGGGCTTCAGAGCTGGCCAGGGGAGAGGCTAAGAAACCTTGACTGAAAGAGGCTGAGTGAGCCCTCACCTTCGGCCAGGAGGGCACTGGTTTAAAACAGACCCTGCAGATTACATTTTATGAAACATTCATGCAGTTAAGATACCTCAGTTTCCAAACGTTTGCATCATAGGCATTTTCATGAACCCCTAATGTGCATAATTCTAAATCTCCATTTTCTTTTCTTTTCTTTTTCTTTTTTTTTTCTTAATTTGCACTAGGCTAAAAGTAATTCTCCATTTTTCTTTGAGTTTTTTGTCTTACATACGTAAAATTGGGGAGGGAAGGGGTGAAAGTCCTAACCCTGCCAAAACACAAAACTTCTTCCCATCACTTGGCCCCTGAGCATATATATGTGTATATAGTTTCAGAACAAAGTGAAACGGAAATGCTTTTAATATTTAGACAATATGGTTTTTTTTTAGTTTTTACTTTTAGTCTTTTATAGTTTTATTACTAGTTTAGTTGATTAGTTTTTTATGTAAAAAGATAAAACGGCCCTTAATACCACTGTCTAGATAATTTCTTTTGACTTGTAATAATTGTCCAAGGTTAAAACCTAAACAGGGAAAAAAAAGTATAAAACGGATCAGGATAGAAAGGGTAAGAAGCAGCCAGGTGCAGTGGCTCACGCCTGTAATCTCATCACTTTGGGAGGCCGAGATAGGTGGGTCACCTGAGGTCGGGAGTTCCAGACCAGCCTGACCAACATGTAGAAACCCCGTCTCTACTGAAAATACAATATTAGCCAGGTGTGGTGGCACATGCCTGTAATCCCAGCTACTCAGGAGGCCAAGGCAGGAGAATCACTTGAACCAGGGAGTTGGAAGTTGCAGTGAGCTGAGATCCCCACTGCACTCCAGCCTGGCAACAGAGCAAGACTTCGTCTCAAAAAAAAAAAAAAAAAAAAAAAAAAAAAAAAAAACAAAAAAAAAAAAAAAAAAAAAACAGAGATAACGTAAAGAAGCCTGAAATCCAAAGGAACGGGCCCACCCAAGACCGAGACCTGCTGAGTGAGAGGCTCTACCCGCTGCCTCACCCTCCCCCGGTTGCTATGGGCAGGAGCCTGAGCCAGGGATGTGGTGAAGGTCATCCAACTTACTGCTACCTCCCGAGACAGCGAGGACTGGAGCGCCAGGTGGCCTGGGCCACAGGTTTGCACTGAGACTCGAGCCCCAGCTTCTCCTCCTGGCTCTGCTCCTGGGTGTTGAGCTGAGCTTCCCGGGCCTTGGCTTTCACCCTTCCAGTGAAAGTAGCCGGGCAGGCAAACCGCAGACTCCTCCCTGTTCACAGTCAGCCCTGGGCCGTGTGCTGCGGGCAGCTCTCCCCATGGAACCGGGGATCGTTCTGTTGCTTCTCCAGTGGAGAAGGTATAATTGGGACGCGTGCGTTAAGTGTCTTGCGGCGTCCGGCCGACTCGCAGGGAGAAGCAGGTGGAGGGGGCTTCAGCCGTGGGCCCTGCCTCTCGTTTCAGGTGCCATCAGATGGATGACTTTGGGCCTGCCAAGAACCTCATGACCATGTGCTTCACCTACTACCACATCGGTAAGACACGGTGGGCTGACGCGGGGTCACCCTGAGGCTCGCCAGCTGCCATTGTGCTGTCAGAGGAAGCTTTCTTCATGATTAAGAGCAAAGGCTAAGGGGCCTCCAGAGAACAGAGGAAGCTGATGTTAGGGAGGAGTGAGACTTCTAAAAGGGGAGGAGAAAGCACGTCCGAATCGTGTGAGGTGGGAGGCTGACAGCCCGGGGTACGCAGGAAACTCCTGAGCTGTGAGGCGATGAGGAAAGAAACGTGGGGCAGGACATCACGCGGCGGAGACAGGGACTGCTGGATGCGAAGAGCCCAGTTTTACGTTTCAGCAAAACAGGGCACACTCGTTTGTTGGAGGGCGGTGGGGAGGAGCCGTCTAGGATCTGAAGCTCAGAGAGTTCCTGGGATGGGCTGGAGATGGCTCATGAGGAGTACGGACTGTTGTTGATGCTGAGGCTGTGGCATCTCTTCCGTCTCATTGCGTTGGAACTTTCTGGTGCATTGGAGCTCAGGGGCTTCCTGCGTGACTCTCTCTGGGCTGCAGCAACAGGACTTATTCAGGCCACCCTAAGTGGAAGGTCGTTGAAAGCCTCCACCTGACTGAAGCTGGGCAGGGAGGTGCTGGGTCCCAGCCCCCCTTGCTATCCTCTCTTGGGACCCGCGTGCTCGCTCTTGGGGTGTATGTGACCTCTCCCCTCACACAGCCGTCCTCTCTGCACCCCTCAGTTCGGTTGGTTTGACTGTATGGCCGTGTCCCAGCAGGCAGGCCCTTCCTGCCAGGCCCCTTGTTGGCTGCTTCGGATGGGGCTGGAGCCCCTGGTGCAACCTGTGGCTCTTCCTTTTCAAAGAACAGATAGACACATAACGAGTAGATGCTGCTTCCTGAGACAGGGCTACGCACAGCGGCTTGAGCTTGTGAGGATGCCCTGCCGGGGTCTGCAGAGGGCCTTTGACCTGTAGTGGGCCCTGGGAGCTGTGGGGATGTCTCATCCTGTGGGGCTGTCAGGGCCTCATGTCCATCCTCTGGCTAAGGGAATTTGGGTGCTGCCCAGGCTCCTCCTCCAGGGCTCCTCCTGCTGTCTCCATACTCCCATTCCAGGGGCTGGTGCCCAGCTGGCTCCTGCCTCTCTGGCGCTGGCGTGGTCGGGCCTCTGCCCTTGCCTTCCTGTGGACCCTGCCACCTGGGCCTGGCTTCTGCCTGCATCTTGCCCCCTCCCTGCTCCCGGTGGCTTCTCTGTGCACAGCAGATACTGGGGGCGCTCATGGGGAGCAGGGCCCCCACTTCCTCATCCTGGGCCGGCTAAGCTTGCCCCACCCCTGTCCTGGGCTGAGGACGGAGGCTCTTGTGTCCCTACTACCCAGGACCCCTGCAGGCCTCCGTCTGGACCTCTACAGTTAGCAGGCACAGACCCTGGCCTCACTGGTCACGTACTGTTCCCTCTCTCATCCAAGGAAAACCACAGCTGCAGCCCCCAGAGTCCCGGGAGAAGCCCATGGGCAGCATCGACTCCTACCTGAAGTCTGCAAACAGCTGGCTGGCCGAGAAGAAGGACATCGCCGAGCGCCTGCTGAAGAACACCTCGGCCAGGACCGAGAACGTCAAGGGCTTCTTCGGGGGACTGGAGACCAAGCTGAAGGGGCCCCTGGTCAGGAAGAATGAGTACGTGTGGCTTTGGGGTCCCTCTCACCTGCCTGGGACTCGGGGAGAGGGTGGCGCGACGCTCAGGCAGGGGCGGCAGGGAGGGTGCGGGAGAGGTCCAGAGACTGCCAGGAGCACAGTGCTGCCCAGCAGCCACCGCCCCCACCGCGTTCTGTGCTCTGTAAAGCCAAGCCTCCCACCCACATGCAGAGATGTTCCTGGGGGCCACACTCCCTGAAACTGATGAGGAACCGAAGGGATTGTCAGATGGCAGAGGGAACTGCAGCCCCTCCCCTCTGTCCCCTCCGTCCCCTCTGTCCTGTCTGTTGCCTCCATCCCCTGGCTGGACCAAGAGTGTGTGCTTGTGGAACACGATCTTGAGTCGCAGGAGAAAAACACTGTCCCCAGGAGAACAGGGCTCTGGCAGGCACTCCAGTCACCCCTTTGGGGACGGGCACATCAGAAGTAGGCACATAGAAGCTACAACTTCCACAGGGAGGAGGGCTGCGGCAGCCAGAGGGAGCCCCCGGGGTCCCCTGTTCCCACCCACGGCCGGGCCGCAGCCAGGTGCCTTGGCCTTGGCCGCCTCCTCTGCCCCATTCAGCTTTGGATTCAAAGAAAATGACATAAGGAAACCTCAATGCCACATTTCCTCAATGTTGAAACGCTGGCAGTTGACCAATAGAGCCTGGATTTCATAAAAAGCTTTTGAGAGCAATTCGTGTTAAATGTACCCAGTCCCGCCTGAGGGGTCCAGAAGAGCGTCTTTGATTTGAGAAAGTGTGGTGGGAGTTGCTTTGTCATCGTGGTGCCTTCTCTCCCTCAGGGAAGACGAGAACAAACCCCAGGAGAAGCCACCCAGGGCTGGTGAGTCTGCCCAGGCAGCAGGAGATGCCTGGCCCACACCCCTTGGCCAGCATACAAGCAGGCGCACGGCCTCCGGGCGCTCTCTCAGAAGAAGCCCTCATTGCTGGGTGGAAATAGCATCATTACGGGCTGTGGCCAGCAGAAAAGCCGTGTTAGAATTTCCACCCATGTCTCTGTGACCTCCGTAGAAACTGGCTGCTGGGAGCTGTCGCCTGGGGACTGCCGACAGCAGGTGCGCAGCCAGAGCCACTTTCAGCCTGTCTCCTCCCGCAGGGACCGTGTACAGCCCCGAGGACGAAAAGAAGGGGGAGAAGATCTACTTGTACACGCACCTGAAGCAGCAGCCCATCTGGTAAGGCCGAGCCCGCTGCTTCCCGCCACCCTTACTGCCGGGGCCAGCAGTCACTCCCCGGGATCACTTCTAGCCGCCTTCGTCCCCACCAGAATGGCAGAATTCTCACACCCCCAGAGTGGCAGGATAAAAAGATGAACACTCACGGGTGTTGGTAAGGATGTGGAGGAACTGGAGGTCTCCTGTACGGCTGGTGGGAATGTAAATGGAGTGGCTGCTGTGGAAGACGGCCTGGCACTTCCTTTAAAGGTGAAACACAGAGTTCCTCTGTGACCCGGCAGCTCAACCCCTAGGAGTTGCCCAGGAGAAACAAAAATGCGTGTCCTCACAAAAACCGTGTCCACAGATGTCTGCAGCAGTGTTGTTTATTATGACCCCAAAGTAGAAACAGTCTTCATGGCTGTCCGCTGATGAATGGGTAAACAGAATGTGGCCCATGCATTGCATGGAATATTACCCAGCCCTGAAAAGGAATGGTGTGCTGCTCCACGCTGCAGCGTGGATAGACCTGGGAAGCGTCGTGAAGCTCAGTGGAAGAAGCCAGACACGGAAGCCCACGCATTGCACCATTCCTGTGAAGTGTCCACAGCAGCCGCATTCCTAGAGACGGAGCAGATGACTGACTGCTGGGGCAGAGGGCAGGAAGTGGGAGCCGGAAGTGGCCGCTGATGGGGATGGGCTTTCTTTATGGGATAAGAGAATGTTACAGAAATGGTGCTGGCCGCACGACTCTGTGAATACACTAAAAATCACTCAATTGTATAATTTAGAGGGTGAATTTTTTTTTTTTTTTTCTGAGACGGAATCCCACTCTCACCAGGCTGGAGTACAGTGGAGTGATCTCGGCTCACTGCAGCCTCCGCCTCCCAGGTTCAAGCGATTCTCCTGCCTCAGCCTCCCAAGCAGCTAGGACTATAGGCGTGCGCCATCACGCCCGGCTAATTTTTTGTATTTTTTAGTAGAGACGGGATTTCACCATGTTGACCAGACGTCTCAATCTCAACCTCGTGATCCACCTGCCTCGGCTTCCCAAAGTGCTGGGATTACAGGCATGAGCCCCCACGCCCAGCCTAGAGGGTGAATTTCATGGCGTATGAATTATATCCTAATTAAGCTATTACATACATATAAACGAATGAAGGGTGGCTGAAGTGTGAGACCAGTGTTGCAGGGGAAATCTTGCCCACCCTGGCATATGGCCCAGCCCTGCAGATGATCGTCACTGCTTTAGTCTCTCTGAAGCCTCTCCTCACTGTATTTTAGGAAGCTTTGCCGGCACCTAGAATCAGTGTCAGACACCCCCTCCCTGCCCTGAGGATCACAGTCGGCTGTGCTGCATTTTGCTTGTAACCTAGCAAGGGCTACGTGAGGACCTTGGGCAGGGAGTGCTGCAGGAACCCAGAGGGCAGAGGGCAGGGCTGGAGCTGTCAGGAAGGCTGTGGAGGAGGCTGGACCTGCTTCCTGTGGAAGCAGAGAGGGGAGAAGCTGGCCCGCTGTGTCCCGCCACCTGGAGTTTAAGCTCAGCTCCTCTGTCCTTGACTTCGTTGCTGTCTTTTCATTGTCACTTGGCAAACTTTCTTGTGAAAGGCCAGATAATAATGATGTTAGAATTCGTGAGCCGGATGGCCTCTGCTGCAGCTATGCCACTGTGCTGTTGCAGCTTGAACACCACCAGAGATGTTGCATAAATGAATGAGCGTGGCTTGTAACAACAAAACTTTATTTACAGAAACAGGCCGCCGGCCCGCTTCAGCTTACACGCCATAGTTTGCCAACCCCTGATGTGCTTTAAGAATTTTTCTGCTGGGTGCTGTGGCTCCTGCCTGTAATCCCAGCACTTTGGAAGGCCAAGGCAGGCAGATCACTTGAGATCAGGAGTTCAAGACCAGCCTGGCCAACATGGCAAAACTCCGTCTCTACTAAAATACAAAATTAGCCAGGCGTGGTGGCAGGTGCCTGTAATCCTAGCTACTCAGAGGCTGAGGCAGGAGAATCGGTTGAACAGACAAAACGGTGATTGCAGTGAGCCAAGATTTGCGCCACTGCACTCCAGCCTGGACAACAAGAGCAAAACTCGGACTCAAAAAAAAACAAAAAAAAAGAATGTTTTTCCTCACGTGCTCAAGTGTCCCTCTGAACATTAGTTTGCTTGGCACATGGCGTGTCCCTGCCGGGTTCCCATTTATGTTACTAGGTCCCACTGTAGAAAAGCACATCTTCCCAGCCGTCTGCTTCCTCTTGGGAGACCCAACAGGAAAGGCAGAAGAAAACGTCCCACTTCTGTGTCCCACAGATGGTGGCTCTGGCTCTGGCCGCCGGCTCCCTCCCGCAGCCCGGGTTACAATGGCTTTCCCTCCCATTGTGCCATCTCTCCCGAGAGAGCTGCACAGCCACAGCCAGGAGCCCCAGGGAAACAGCTTTATTTAGATCAGGTCACATGCTCGGTGTTTCCTTCTCAGCCCTACCTCTGAGACTTCAGAAGCTCAGACAGGTTGAGACACAGCCCTTGCTTATCCCTCAGGGCCCGCAGCCGGGCCCTTCCCCCCCCTTGGAGAGGGCTGACGCGGGGCTCTGTCTTGCAGGCACACGCTGAGGTTCTGGAACGCAGCCTTTTTTGACGCTGTCCATTGTGAGAGGACAAAGCGATCTCCCACCACCAGGTAGGAGCAAAGTGTGGCCCCATTTGGCCTCAGGAAAAAGGACCAGGGAGTGGCTTTATTTCCCGGTTTCGGAAGAGAAGAGCAGAAGAGCAGCTGAGTGGACCTGTCTGTTTTTCCTTCACCCCTGTGGCTCTGGTGCCCTGCAAGCCGCCTGAAGGCTCACAGCTTCATGGGGGGTGCTCAGCTTGCATGAGCGCTTTCTGTCCTGGGGCTCTGGCATGACTTGGCCTGACCCTCCTAAAAATGCAACCTCCCACTGAGTTAGACCTTTCCTGCTGTTTGCTGTACAAAATCAGCATCCTGGAGACCAACCCTTGGAGCAGAGTCCTGGGAGGAAGGGCTGGCCAGCACCCGAGACTGTGCCCTTGAGAGCTGGCACCTGGGGAATGCTCACCTCGTGGTCTGCAGCCTGACAAGACCTTCCCGGCTTCGTTGAGGCCACCTCACACTTGGCGGTGGCGGGGGAGGGCTGGCACCCACTCCCTGGGGGCGATGCTGCGTTCTCTCTCTGGCCATAGCAAGGAAAGGTGCCATCCACCGCGTGCAGTGATGTGACAGCGAGGGATGGCAGCCCCTGCGGGAGCCCCTTCCAGTCATGGGACTAAAGTCTCTGAACCTCTCAGGGCCCAGGTGTCCTTGTTAATAAAGCACATCCCTCCCTCTGTAACCCCAGGGAGACCCCCTACTCTCAACCCTTGTTGGGAGGGTGGGCAGATGGCTGCTGTTTGGGTGAAGTTTCCAGTCTACCAGCACTTGGAGTGTCTCACGAGAAATTCCTCCCTCTGGGGGCAGCTTAAACCGTACTGGGGGTGGGGGGCCCAGAGCATTCTGCCGTGGCTGCATTTCCTGGGGAGGCAGAGGGGCTCGTGGAGAGGGAAAGACACTGAGACTGCCTGAGGACCCTCGACAGAGACCACGCTCTGCCAGGACACCAGAACGAGGGAAATGCTTAGATGCCTCTAGACGGGTGGGCATTGCTTCTTTAGTTCTCAGACTTCTAGGAAGTGAATTTATTTCGAATATCCTGTCTCTCTCTGTCCCGCTCCGTTTCTGCCTGTAATAACCCTCCTTCTCTGCTTGTTCTCTTTTGACCATCCACATATCTTGCATGACTTTGACATGTTCCTTTGTTTACCTGTTTCTGCTGCCGCTCCAGAGGGGATGCTGGAGAGGAGGAGGAGAAGAGGTGTGTGTGTCCACGTGACTTTGTTCCATTTTACAGTGCGGGCTCCTGCGAAGGCCACTGCAGCGTGGGGGCCGTGCACCGTGCTGAGCTGCTGCAGCGGGCACAGTCCAGACGCAGGTGCAGCCTGGCGGCCAGCGGGGAGGGCGGCCCTGGGGAGGTGAGGCCGGCGCTAGGGCAGGCTGGCGACACGTCCCACAACTGGGCAGGTGGGAGCCTCCTGAGGCCACAGCACTCCAAAATAGTCAGAAAACAAATGTGACACCTGGAGACACCCTGGCGACAGCGTGAGCTCAGAGGGGCGGAGGCGGTGATGTTGGGGAAAGCCGGCTCCGGTTATGAGCCAGCTGTGGTCTCCACCAGCCACTCTGGCCCCTTCTGAGCAGACCTGGCAGCCTTGCCCTCGGCCTCACTGTGCAGGCTGGAGAAGTGGGTCCCGGTTCACCTGGGAAGCTGCGGGTGGGATGCAGAGCCTATTTTCGACACCACCCTCTGTCGGGTGTGTTGGGACCGCTAGGTTGAGGGAGGCACGGAAGAAAGACAGCACTCCCAGTTTTCCAGCCACTTGGGGATGTGGGTGCGAGGGCGTCCCCGAGGAAATCCTAGAACGGGCTGTCTCCTGCCAGCCCACAGAGGGGTCTGACTCTCCCTGTTCACCTTTCAGTCGGCTAGAATCCTTTGTGATGTGTTTTTAGAGCTGCCGATCTGCCTCTTCAAACCAAGTCCCAGATACGATGTCTCTTTCAGTGGAGGATTCATGAAGCTGCCTCCTCTAGTCAGTGACACGTCTGTAGTGTTTACTGTCGAGTTTCTTGTGCAGACTTAGTATAGCTTTCAAGGGAGCGCTTAAGCCTAACAAACACCTCCTTTCATGAACAAAGCCTCTGGGTTTTCACAGACTCTCTGGGTGACTGTGGTTCCCGAGCCAGTCAGCCCCAAAGCCCTGGCCCAAGGAGGGCTGGGAGCATCCCAGCATCCTCTGAGAGCTGGCCAGTGCTGTGGGGGAGGTGTGGCCTGTCCTGAGCGCAGCTGAGGGGACCGTGGCCTCCTGGGCCTTCTCACCAGGGCAGATCAGCTTTGACCACACATAGCTTTGCACGAGCTCCTCGTCTCTGAGGGCCCCTGGGCCTTCCTCAGACGAAGGCGGAGTATTGCTTTGAGATTGAAGCAGGTGGCAGGGTGCAGGGGGCGAGGTTGCCTCCAGGTTCCCAGCAACCTCAGGCCTCCAACGTGACATCTCTTTTTCGGTAACGTCTGCTGACAGCAAGGTGCCGTTATCATCTTCTGTCCACAGAGGCAGACATTTCTCCATTTCAGAAACTTTCCCCGTCAGCAGGCAGTCAGTCCTGTCCAGATTCCCACCATGGCAGCGTAGACATATGTTGAGCTCGCTGTGCAGTGTCAAGAGCTTGACCAGTACTGGAAATCGAACTTGAGATGGAGTCTCAGTCTGTTGCCCAGGCTGGAGTGCAGTGGTGCCATCGCAGCTGACCACAGCCTCCACCTCCCAGGTTCAAGTAATTCTCCTGCCTCAGCCTCCTGAGTCCTGGGATTACAGGCACCTGCCACCACCACTGGCTAATTTTTTTTTTCCTTTGACATGGAGTTTTGCTCTTGTTGCCCAGGCTGGAGTGCAATGGCGCGATCTCGGCTCACCGAAACCTCTGCCTCCTGGGTTCAAGCGATTCTCCTGCCTCAGCCTTCCAAGTACCTGGGACTACAGGCATGTGCCACCACACCCGGCTAATTTTGTATTTTTAGTAGAGATGGGGTTTCACTATGTTGGTCAGGCTGGTCTCGAACTGCCGACCTCAGGTGATCCATCTGCCTCGGCCTCCCAAAGTGCTGGGATTGCAGGTGTGAGCCACTGCACCTGGCCTAATTCTTGTATTTTTAGTAGAGACAGGGTTTTGCCATGTTGGCCAGGCTGCTCTTGAATTCCTGACCTCAGGTGATCTGCCCACCTTGACCTCCCAAAGTGCTGGGATGACAGGCATTAGTCACTTTCTTCAGACATCAGGTTAAATGTCCCAGTTTTTATCCTCACCATGGCAAGAATCATCTCCTCACCTGGCTCAGGAAGAGGAGGGGTCAGGGCTGCTGTGCTCCACAACTCCAAGGGCGCCGTTCCCGTCTGGTCTGGGGTTGCGCAGGGCCCGACCTGCCCAAATGCACAGCAGGCCTGAGAGTGGTGAGGGGTCTATGTGTCTGCACAGTCCTCAGTGTGGCTCTTCGGGGGAAATACGGTAGGAAGGAAATGCGATAGACTTCGCGGAGTACCTGAAAGTAGATTCTGCTGGCTTCAAGGGCATCCTGCCATCGGCATCAGGAGGCCGGGAGTGGCCTTTCCCAGTCACCCCCATCATGCCCTGACGTCCGGTGACCCCTGCTAAGCTGCAGCAGCGCCAGTGACCTCTCGTGGGCCGGACGGGTGGAGAGGAGCCAGGAGTTCATGTTCCTTTGTTTTGTTTCTCTTCCTCTGGCTTCTCCATGACCCCAGCCTCTCACCCTCATACCATCCTTCTTCCCTTTCCTTGATCTTCCTCTCAGCCTTATTTTAGTCACTCATCCATCCAGTTTTCTTCTTAGGGGGAAATGGGCTCAAATTAATGTCTCCACGTTTGCAGCTGCTCCTGCAGGTAGCTTCTCAGATGGACGTGGTGTCCTGGGAGCTGTGTAAGGGTCAGGGAGGCCTCAGGCCCTGGAGGGAGGGCCCCCCCTGGCCAAGGGGCAGGGAAGGAGCTGGCAACACAGAAAGGCTCTGTGGCAGTGAGGGGTGGGGAAGAGGTGGGGATCCCCCTTGTTCTGCCCAGACAGGTGAAGGATTAGCAGCACTCCCCTCTGAGCCTGTGGCTGGTGAACGCTCAGAACACCCTCCCACCCCAGGCCCTGTGCGGAGAACGCGTCAGGGTCCCCTCCTGGCTCCTGCAGCTCATGGAGACCTCTGCCGATGCCGTGTCGTTGGGTTTTCAGCACTCTGTTCTCACATCTGGATGCTCCCTTTGCCATGGTCCGCGGCATTCTCAGGGCCACAGTCAGGCCGGCAGGAAGAGTGGGGGTCTGCTCTGTCATTTAGGGAGTGGACTAGAGAGGGAGTTGAGGGCCTCGAGAAAGCCATCATGGAGAAACTGCAGCAGAGCAGGGCACAGCACTCTGCAGACAGGGGACAGTGTGGCCCTCCGCGCTCTCAGCCTCTGTCAAAGCTGCCAACCAGAGCTGGCCCCAGGAGACACAGGCCTGAGTCTGAGAACATACCCTGGGCCACCAAGGCCTGCAGGTCCCCTCCCTTTCTGGAGGCTTCTCCCCCTGGGATGGGCCCAGACCCCACCCTCCAAGCATCGTGAAGCCCTGGGGCCAGCCTCGCTGCCTGCAGAATGCCTGGGTAGACATGTGGTGCGCCTTCAGGGCCGTAAAGAACACTTTAGTTTCCACACCTCTTTATCTTGTGAAGAGTAAGGTGAATGTTGGGGTCCCCAAGCATGGTGTCAGGATCCTGGCAGGCCTTGTGGAAAGGCCCAGCACATGGCTGTCCAGTGGAGGACACCCCCCTTTTACCCCTGGGGGGCCATGCATGGTGCTGCCAGCACCCTCGGGTCAGAGCAGGGTGAGGAGCCGGGGCAAGGACAGCACCATCTGAGCCCTGTTCCTGTCACCTCCTGTGCTTGCAGGGAGAAGTGGTGCCACATGACCCAGGAGGAGCGTGACGACAGCCTCCGGTTCAACGAGAACATCACCTTTGGGCAGCTGGGGTAAGGGCTGGAAGTGGGAAAGGGGAAGGGGAGCCAGGGGGAGGGCCCGCCCTGTGAGCTGTCCCTCCCAATGTCACACCCTGGGGTGCGCTGGGAGCCTGCTGTGAGGTGTTCGGTGCATCACACTTGGCCTCCAAGCCAGCTCATAATTAATCCGCCTCCTACACGCCCCCTGGTGGCGGCAGTGCTGCACTGAGTCGCTGGTGCCTAATTAGACAGCAGTGCTTTTCAATTTTTGCCGACGATTCCAGGCAGGGTGTGGTGAGGGTCCCAGAGACAAGGGCACAGCTCCCCAGCCCTTTTCCTGGGAGGCCGGTGGGTGATGCTCTGGGGGTTTCTCCTGCAGCACATTCACGCACAACATGCTGGCCTTCGGCCTGAACAAGAAGCTGTGCAATGACTTCCTGAAGAAGCAGGCTGTGATTGGCAACCTGGACGAAGGTGCGTCTGCGTAGGCCGCTGGCGGGAGGCGGGCAGGGCCGGGGTCCTGGGACAGGGCCGGGGTGCGGAGGCTGGGCCGGGGTGCGGAGGCAGGGCCCGGGTGTGGAGGCTGGGCCGCGGTCCGGAGGCTGGGCCGGGGTGCGGAGGCTGGGCCGGGGTCCGGAGGCTGGGCCGGGGTGCGGAGGCTGGGCCGGGGTCCGGAGGCTGGGCCGTGGTCCGGAGGCTGGGCCGGGGTGCGGAGGCAGGGCCGGGGTCCGGAGGCAGGGCCCGGGTGCGGAGGCTGGGCCGGGGTGCGGAGGCAGGGCTGGGGTGTGGAGGCTGGGCTGGGGTGTGGAGGCTGGGCTGGGGTCTGGAGCCAGGGCTGCGCCCACTGGTGCTTCTGCACTGCCAGGAGGTATGTCGTGTGGCCATCAGGAATGTGGTGCTGAGCTCTCTGGGCCGTCGGCCCTCCTATCTCCCCAGTCTGTGCAGGTAGATGCATAGGACACCTCTCATTCCATTTGGAATCCATTTCTGCTAGATGGGATTGCTGGGGTTGGGGCTGCAGCCTTGGTGTTCACAGTCAGGGCAAAGAAAGAGGGGACACAGCGCCTGGGCCCAGAGCTTGCACGGAGCCAAACTCCAGCCCCGAGTTGCTCCCTGCTGAATGGCGGCCGCGTGGCTTCCTTTTCTTTCTCGGACCTCACTGCCATGGCAAGTATCGAGGAGCAGGGGAGGTGGGGAGGGAGTTTTGAGGTTTCTCTGGAATCTCTGGCCTCCATGACAGCAGGGAGCTGCTGCGGCGCTGGTGCCCTCCTGTGCGGGGCCGGTCCCCTCCTGTGCGGGGCCGGTCCCTGTGTGCCGCCTCATCTGCCGCAAACACTGCTTCCTCTTCGTGGGAAAGGCCTCACGCTCAGGCGTGGATACAGATTGACACGTATTCCTTAGGGAATCCCCTTCTCCATGTAATTCAAGGGATCTGTGGTGGAGTGGCCACAGGAGGCGTGACAGTGCCAGTGGCTACTGGACCATCTGAAAATGTTGCCAGCAGCCCCACCTCACTAGCAAAGGGCAAGGAGGATGCTGTCACTCCCCTGGTCCCCAGGCTGGCCAGACTGATCATGCTGTGCCTTTCACAGGCTGCAGGGGCTGCACCCCACGACACCATTTTCCTAAAAATGTACATTCCCAGTTCTGAGGGCCCCTTCCAGGCACCTGCTGTACCCCGCAGGTGGCGTGCAGGTCAGGAGGCTGTGCGTGCACCGTGCCCTCATGGCACAGCCCTGCCCTGAAGCACACAAGCAGTGTGGCCTGTGGATGGCAGTGTGGTTTGGAAGTCGCAGCCCTGCTCCCAGGGAGGCCCTGATTCGTCCCTGCCCGAGTGACAAGAGCAGAACATACCTGTCCCTGTCACCATCCTTCATCTGAGAAATCACATCATTTTCTCTTCCAGAGCAATACAAGCTGCTTAGTGACCACATTGAGCAAATGGCCACTGAGTAGGCCCCAGAGGTTGCACTCTGCAGAGGACTGAGCCCACGTGCTGTTCTACCGGGCCCGGTGCCCGGCTGCCACCCCACCCGATGACCTGCATGAAGCCAGCAGCACCCAGAGTCGCTCCCGCTGCCCTAGAACTAGCAGTTAGAAGAATCCGCTGCTCCTCCCTCCTCTCCTCTGCCTGTGTCTGTGCCCCCCATCCATGTGCCAAAGTGTCTCTTGGGTCCCACGGCTAAAGCTGAGGTGATCAGCCGTACTCCGAGTGCCAGGCTTGTGAGAAGAGACCAAGAGGGAGGAGGGGAAGGACGCCATGGGCCATTGAAGGCCAAGGGCTGGCGAGGGTGGGGCAGGCGAGAGACACAGGCAGGATAGCCTTGAGGAGGGGCTGCAGCCCTCCAGTGGCAGAGGACTGGAGCTGCCGCTCACAGCGGATGGCCCTGGGCCGTGTTCCTGCAACAGGGTCGGCCCTCTCCGACCTTGAGGAGGAAACACCTGTTTTAGGGAGAGGGCAGGTGTGGTGTAGAGGATGCTCTTGGCTGGCTAGAGCAAGACGTGGCACCACCAGAGGGACGTGTGTGTGCCTGCAGATGGCCTGGGATCTGTGTCTGTCAGAGTCACAGCAGTGCCGAGGTGTCTGCAGCAGACCACGCAAACCATCTGAAATGCGCCCGCCTGGCCGACAGCTCCCTTCTGAAGCAGAGAAGCCTCTTCGGTCATGAAGCAGCGTTGTGCCGTGTGTCCCACACAAGAAGTACAGGAAAGAAGTTTCTTTAGTAGCTGCTAGACAATGCCCCTTTCTAAAGGCAAACAGTGCTGCTCTTTATTCCAGACAAGGCAGGAAAGTCTGAGTTGGGAGTGACAGCTGCTGGAGAGAGGCAGTTCTGGGCAACGCGCAGGGCAAGCCAGTGGCACCAACTCCACCTCCAAGCGCTGAGCGTTGTGTCCCTGCCCCCAGGGGCTCCAGAAGGCGCTTTTCCTTCCCCACCAGACCTTTGGAGTTCCTTCCTCCAGCCTCTGCAGATACGCCCTTCACCTACTGCCTGGGAACCACGGCCCTTCTCTTCTGTGGGTCTGTACCACACACACTTCAGGCCAGCCCGTGGCCCGGGGCCTGACTCCCAGCAACCGCAGGGTGGCTCCGGAGCCTCCTGTTTCACCACGCGTGGACGCTGCCAGCCCGCCTGGGGTTCCCTGCCTCTTTCCCGTCACCACTGCGGTCACTGACTGTGAAATAGGCCCATGGGGCTCTCCCTCCACCTGCCATCCTCCCCTCCCGTCCTTCCTGGCTACCTCCTCTGACATTGGGTCACATAAGTCCCGTCTTGTCTGTCAGCACCACAGAAGCACCTGAGAGTCACCTGGCCACTGCTTGGAAAGTTTTCCTCTGGGGAATGCTCCCCAGAATGTTCCAGAGATGAGCACAGACTGGTTGCATCACAGAACGTGTGTCTGGGGCATTACCTGAAACATGGTGTCATCTGATGCATTTGGGCCCCATGCTGCCAGCCTCCAGAACCGGGGAGCTGAGGCTCAGGCCCCTGACTGCATGGCGTGTGAGGGACTTGAGCCTAGTGATGCTGCTGGCCGGAGCGTGGCCATGCTGCTGGGCAGGGGCAGGGGTGGGGGCTTGTGCAGGCTGGGCTTCCCCTCCCCCATGGTTGGGCCCTGATGGCCGCATCTCCACCAAATCCATTAAGAGAAACATCAGAGAGAAGGGTGTGTGGACGCCCGTTGCTCTGATGCCAGTTGCAGATAATACGCGCCTCCCGCAGTGTCCAGCCGTGGTTCCAGGGCACTGCGCCCTCCTCCCTGCCCCGGTGAAACTCAGGGCTGACTATCGGGAGCTCCCTTCAGCCGTCTCGTCGTCAGCGTTCTTGGTCTTGTATGATTCACGTTAGCTGAAATGCATTAAGACTTGGCTCTGCATCGCTCACAAGACTTAGCCCTGTGTGGATAGGACTTTTGTATGGAAGTTTTGATTTGTTTGGTTTCTGGGTAAACTTTGATTCTGAGACTCTCCTGGGGGTGCCGGAGCGTGTGCACAGCCTCTACAAGGACTCTGCGCTGACTTCTTCGGGCTTTTTTCCAAGCACTTTAACTTCGAAAATGATCTCGACACTTTTTTGTCTACATAGACCTCTTGAAATAGCCATTTCGGGGCGAGGAAAGGGTTTTGTTTTGTCTGTCCCCCTCACTACCTGTTCTTACAGATCTAGCTCCTCAGAGTTGGAGGAAGCCTGACAGGGAAGGGTCCCCTCTACTCCCTCCACACAGGATGCCACCCAAGAGACAGCCTCCCATGCTGTGAGCAGAGCAAGCAGTGGCTCGGGAGGCAGCCTCCAGCCTCCTGCCGGCTGTGGCTCTGGCCAGGGTCTCCTGGAGGAGGCCCAGTGTGCCTGGGACAGGGCTGACCACCTGCCATCAAGGTTTCCTCTCTTCCCCCAGGGCCTGAGCGGAGCAGGCATGAGCTGGGCTCTGGTGTGGAGCAGGCAGACCCAGCCACGTGGCTCAAAGGTCCCTGCGTGGAGAGGTGGGACACCCAGGGCCACCTGGGTGTAGGAGCTCTGATGGCCCCTCTGTAAACTCAGGAAGTGTCAGGTGATTCCTAGGGAGAGGTTCCCAGTCCCAGTGGGCACAGGGGCATTGCAGGCACTCTGCCCCCCAACCTCGAGGGCTATGCGAATCCTAGTGAACCAAAATGCGACCCACTCGCTCAAGTGCAAAGCTCCCTGCTTTGAAAACAGGACATGTTGAGATGCAGCGCTGTATGTTTTTAGCCTTTGTTACAATTTTAGCAACATTAATAGATGTTTAAGAGGGACTGTGCTCATAGATTGCATCTGCTGTGTGCGTGTATGGTGCACACGCGCGTTTAACCAAAGGCCAGAGAACTGAATTCTGATGTCATCAGTTATCTGTAAGTGAACTGGGGTAGATGCTATGATTTTCCTATTGCCAAAAGAAACGTGGGCCAAAGAGCTCTGAAATTTCCAAAAACGGGCTAGAGGGAGAGTCTGGTTTCTGAGCCTGTACCCAAATCAGAACCTAATGTCCAGGTTCATGCAAGGAACACATGGGGTTTAGAACCAGCACTGAGGCCCAGCGCGGGAATCACAGACACCGCTGACCCTCCTCCTCTTTCCTCCTCTGAGTTAAAACCAAACGGGCCTCTCACTCCTCCAAGCCCGGTAACGCCATGGACTTCTGTTATGAGGAAAGAAGGCTGGAGCTGGGAGATTCGTTTTTCCTGGGCTGCTCTGCATGGGTTACCTTATCACTCGCGAGCACCTGGGAGATTCGTTTTTTTCCTGGGCTGTTCTGCATGGGTTACCTTATCACTCAGGAGCACCTGGTATTCCAGACCCCTGACGTGAGGAATGCAGGTTCACACCATAAAGAGTTTGTGAGAGGTTTCAGTCTAACTGGGGCTCCTTAGCCGGAACCAGGGCTGTAAGCTACAGGCCTGACCTTCCTAGCTCCCACTATGTGTTGGCTTTTTTTTTTCTTTCTGAGATGGAGTTTCACTCCAGTGATACAATCTTGGCTCCTCTGCCTCCCAGTTCAAGCAGTCCTGCCACAGCCTCCTGAGTAGCTGGGATTACAGGCATGCGCCACCACACCTGGCTAATTTTGTATTTTTAGTAGAGACGGAGTTTCTCCATGCTGGTCAGGTTGGTCTCATACTCCCAACCTCAGGTGGTCTGCCCACCTTGGCCTCCTGAAGTGCTGGGATTGCAGGTGCAAGCCACCTTTAGGAAGGATCCAGGTAGGCCTGGGTGATTAGATCAGCTTGGTTACTGAATTACCCAAAACCAGACCACAGCACAGCCAGGAAGCCCAGTAGTGTTTCTAAGAACAGGGTGGAGCTTGAGAAAGAGGACTAAAAATTAGAGGGTCCCTTGTCACAGAGGAAGGGATGCTCACGGGGTGGCACTGGCCCAGCCCCAGCCTCAGAGAGAGGAGAGGGAGAGCCCCTCCGGTCCTGGTGGGCAGGTGTTCTGAGGCTGGTCTCTTCCCCAGTTTCCGCAGCCCCGAGGCAAAGCCGCCAGGTTCTCTCTCAAGGATCATTCTCACTCTTTTCCCTGTGCTGTTTCCAGTCCCGGTGAGCCATTCACTTCTGCTGAACCATTTTTCTTAGGACGAGTCCGTTTCATTCCCTTGTCCTATAAATCGCGTATTCACGTCGATGATTCTTGGAGATAGGTTTTGCTTCAGAAGTTCCCAGCTGTGTCCCGCAGGAAAGGGGAGTCGGATGCCAGCTGCACCCCGCTTGGCCTGCACAGGGTAAGACTGGACAGAGCAGGGCTTCCTGGAGCCACACAGCCTGCACACCCCAGGACCCCCCGCAGGCCAGGAACAGGAATATGTTGGTGCCTAAAACCCCCAATGGAAGACCCACATCCAGACTGTTGTCTTGCGGCCAACACTGGCCGCCAAAGCCACCCTCCACACAGACTCTCAGGGGGCCTGCCTTCTGCACCTCAGTCCCCCACGCATCCCTGGGCCTGGGTGTCACATACTCTCCAGGAAGGGGACGGAATCAATCGTGTGACCAACAGGTTCACAAGAGTGGGTGCTGCCGGGGGAGCCCCGCCTCCTGGTGCGGGTAAGGGATTGGGTTTAGCCTGCAGAGTGCAATGAGTGAGCCCGTGGGAGCGCAGCCCTGCCTTAGCTGCACCTGGGGACGCATGTGGCCAAAGGATTTCAGTGGGACAGCGCTCCACAGGGGCTGAGGGTGGGCATAGGGCTTCTTAGTTACTGCTGGAAAGGGAAAAACTCAGCACGTCCACTGGGAGCAAAGATGGGCTGGTTTTGTTCATCCCAAGTTCCCTTCTACACGCCTCCCCCAGGACAATGTGCAATTTGGGAAGAACCTAGCTCCCCACTTTGCAGACTCTGGGGCCTGACAAAACAGTCAGAGCCTGAGCCCACTGTAGCTTAGAGCTCCCTTGAGCTGCGCTTTAAGGGACTTTGCACGTTAACTGGAAGGAGGATGCCTGTCGGTGAATCCCCTGTGCATTGACTAGAACTGGGGGGCTGTACCCGCTCCCTCCTTGATCCTAGTTTCTCCATGAAATAGAGGTGGGTGCGGAAGGCATGCCCACAGGGAGGTGCAGCCCTAAGTGGGGGACTCCAGATCTCCCAGTGAGAGACAGAGACAGCTCCACATGGGTTCGGCTGTGGGGAGGAGCTCACGTGGTCTCCGGCGAGCCTGGGGCTGTCGCTTAGGGTCTTCTGGGTGCACACTTGGAGAAAGATAAGGCAAGCATTTGAACACCAGGAAATGCTAGAAACTCAAACAACACACATGGATCCCTTAAAACATGTAAATGCATCACAACGTGGTTGACCTGCCGCCCTCCTGGACCTGGCAGCCCCTGTCGGGACTATCAGTGGCATCTCCCACGGGCACACCCTCTGCTTTCTCTTTCCTAGACTCGGCGTGGTCATGTCCAGACATTGCCTTGACGGCAGCCCCCAAGTGGAATGCAGTGACACCAGTATCTTATCTGTTCCATTTCTGCAATTTTTTGTCCCACTCGGTGATGTTCTACAAACTATTTTAAGGCTGAGAAAGTGTCAAGGGTGAAGATCTCAAAACAGCGCTAAAATCAAAGGTGTTTGCTGTGAAGAAAAAAATATGTATATATATCGCACCTTAAGTGATCAGAAGGTGGAAACTGAAATAAACTATCTTTAAAAAAAAAAACCTCTGTTTAATTATTAACACATCCATGCGGACTTTTTACAGAAATTGTAATCTTCTCAGTAACATCTGTAGCCTTTCAGAAGAAAACCATCTTTTCTTTTTCTTTTTTTTGAGATGGAGTTTCGCTCTTGTTGCCCAGCCTGGAGTGCAATGGTGCGATCTTGGCTCACTGCAACCTCCATCTCCAGGGTTCAAGCAGTTCTCCTGCCTCAGCCTTCTGAGTAGCTGGGATTACAGGCATGCACCACCATGCCTGGCTAATTTTGCATTTTTAGTAGAGACAGGGTTTCATCACGTTAGCCAGGCTGGTCTCAAACACCCGACCTCAGGTGATCTGCCTGCCTCGGCCTCCCAAAGGGCTGGGATTACAGGCATGAACCACTGCACCCAGCGAAAACCTTTTTTTTTTTTCTAAGACCAAATAGACATTTTTCCTATGTAGGCTGAGCAGCCAGGTCTTGTCAGATGGGCGAGTATGTGGGAGATACTAGAAGAAGGAGCCTTCCTCTGTAGATTCAGCAGCCACGTTGGCCATGTCAGTCTGCCTGGCCACTGGGGGGTCTGTATTCGTGAATGAGGGACCCCCCTCTCTGGACCGGGTCTCAGTCCAGGCTACACGAGCGCCTTGAACCGCTTCATCTGGGCTCCTGACCCTGCTCCTCGGAGCCAACGCCACCTTACCTCTTACATTGGGGCATTTGGGGGCCATCAGTGGTCCTGACCACAGCCTCCTACCCCACACAAGCAGGGCACCTGCATCAGTTATTTCCAACTCCATTCCACAAAAGTATTTCAAAAATTGGGACTGGGAGGAGGTTCCTTTTCTCTGATTGTAAGAAGTCCATACCCATGTTCTGATACTCTGGTCTAAACAGATGGGCAATGAGCCCTGAGAAGGAGCAGGACACAGGGACACCCCCAAGACCCCAGGTGTGGGGTGCAGGGTCCCCTTCATTCCCTGGGAAGGAGCAGGGCAAAGGGGCATCCGCCAGATCCTAGGAGATGTGATGCAAGGTCCCCCTCCCACCCTGGGAAGGAGCAGGACACGGGCATACCCCAGACCTCAGGGGTGGGATGCAGGGTCCCCCTCCCCTAGCTGCCTGCGTGGACTGAGGACACTCCCTGCCACCCAGGCAGAGGAAGAATGGGGTGGCCTCCACGTCCCCAGATCTCCCTCTGCCCCCTCTTAGCCACACAGGGAGGGCGGGCATGGCTGGTGGGTGCACAGCCCTGGGGTGTCGCATCTGGGCTTTTTCTCTGGTGCTGGGGGATTCCTCCCGCAGGAGGTGAGGGGCTAGACTCAGAGGCAAACTCCAGGGAGGGGAGAAACTCCTCTGAAAGGCAGCAAAGACCCCAAAGAGCTTGGGCAACTCAAGACAGGAAGGGCCCGGATCCAGCTCCGCCTCCCGCCAGCTGACTGTATGCCCTTAGCTGAATCATTCTTTGAGCCTCAGCTTCTTCACATGTGGACCGTGATGAGAGTCGCTTGAACCTGGGAGGCAGAGGTTACAGTGAGCCCAGATGGCACCACTTCATTCCAGCCTGGGTGACAGAGCAAGACTCTGTCTCAAAAAAAGTCACTGTGATGAAGACACCAACCCTACCTGTATCTTGTAAGGAAAATGTGTGTCCCCCACTTTGCTGATGAGAATAACCAGGGCACTCTACATGAGGATGTGACACCAGGCCAGCAAGAGAGGCCACCAGTGGACCATACCCAGCTGTGGTCTTCAGAAGGCAGGAGGCTAGCCAGGGACGAGCCCTGGACAGCAGGGACGCCCTTGAGAGGACTCCGCAGCTGGAACAGGCCCCCAGGGGTGGAAGGTTTGTGATCCCACCTAGATAGTTGGTAGAAAGAAGATTCCGTGCTATTTCATCTCCTCATGGAAGATCTGGCCTCATCTGGAAATTTGGCTTCCATCATCTCTACAGAGACAAGGTGCTTTCTGGCTTTGAACTACTGGGACCCCTGGCCGGGGGGTTTGTGGAGGGTGCTGGGATCTGTGCAGCCAGCCTGTATCTGCAGGCTCCAGGTGCACTTTCTAACCTGGGACGTTTGGGCAGTGTGTGGCCTTGAGTAACAGATAGCCACGCTCGACACAGATGTCTCCACGAAGCCTCAGTGTCACCAAGCCATGCCAGGCCTGGAGGACGGGCTCACCCCGGCTGCCCTCAGAGATGGTCGGAGGAGTCACTCCTCGGCTGCACACCAGGGTCCCCAACAGACAGCACCCTCCCAAGTCCACATGCCCCAGCCTTCCCATACCTCCACCCCACTTTGGCCTCTGTGGACTTCCGTGACAATCTCGGTCCCAAGAATATCCCTCCACATCACCTCCCGTGTTATGAGCTGAATTTTGCCCCCAAAGCTCTATGCTAAAGTCCTACCTGCCCCCATACCTCAGAGTGTGACCTTATTTGGAAACGGGGTCATTGCTCATATCATTAGTCAGGATGAGGCCATCCTGGAGGAAGGTGGGCCTCTGATGATGGGCATCCTTACAGGACGGGGAGGTTTGACACAGACTCAAGGGCACACCGGGAGAACGCATGTGAAGATGAAGGCAGAGGCAGGTGGATATGGCTGTAAGACCAGGCGCACCAAGGACAGGAGCCGCCGGAAGCTGGAGAGGGGCCTGGGACAGGTGCTCCCTCTTAGCCCCTAGAAGGAACCAGCCCTGCTGACACCTGGCTCTCAGCTTTCTGGCTTCTGTGGTTTGAGCCGCCCAGGCACTGGCGCTTTGTCAAGGGAGCCCAGGAAAGGAATCCACTGTTGGTGACGTGAACAGGCGCCAGCGTACCTGAGCCCCCGGACACAAGGCAGGATGAGAGACTGGGGTCAGGCTGAGAGTCATGAGCATTTATTCAACACCTACTATGTGCCAGGCACAGCAGTTCCCCAGAGCAGCCTCTGAGGTGAGTGATACTTGTCCTGCAGTACAGATGAGGAAACTGAGGCTCGGAAGACAGGTGGCTTGCCTGAGGACACACAGCAGAGCCCACCTGAGGATCCAAAGCCCACTCAGTTCTTCTAACTGTTGTGGGCGGTTCTCTTCCTATTTATGGGTTTCCCATTTATGGGGTTGCTGCCCCAGTGCCCTGAGGTCCTCCACAGGGGCCTCTTCCATGGAGTTGTCTTCACTCTCCTTCTCTTCTTTTCTTGGTCTCGCTGTGGTGCTCTGGGCACTCTAAATAATAATAATAAAACGACAGTAACATCCATAATAATAATGGCAGCAACAAGTCTGGAGTGTTTGTTCTGCACGTGGTGTAGATCTGTCCGTGGATACTCAGCACAGCCCTGTGCAGAGGCTCCCGTTCTGAGCCGCTCTGCAGGCGAGGACTCTAAGCACAGACAGGCTAGGGGACTTTCCCACGGTCACACCGCCAGAAGCAGATAGCATAAAGAAAAAACAATCAAAACTTCAGGAAACATCCGACACACTTACAGAAATGCACAATACTCTGAGAAGCCGCAGCAATCGAACTGAACAAGTAGAAGGAAATTCACAGCTCGAAGACAAGGTCTTCGAATGAACCCAATCCAACAAAGACAAAGAAAAAAGAACAGGAAAATATGAAAAAAGCCTCCGGGCAGTCTGGGATTAAACGGCTGGGGATTGCACCTCCCCTACCATCTTTTGAGAGAATTGTCCTGAAAGCATGAGATGCCCACCCCGCCACACACGGTGGGCTGGCCGCCCCTCACCCCTCCTCACGGAGACCAAACCTGCTGTGATTGGCATCCGGCTATTCAGGGCCTTTATTTGCCCTTTTCAGCTGCACCTGCAAAGTCCCGCAGAAATAGAAATGCACCTGACGGCAGGCCTTCCTGGGCCGTAAGGAAATGTGCAATATACACACCTAATCGCTTCCCTAACCTCTGAGGAATCCTGGGCCCACAGGCTGGGACGCAGGTGTAGGTAGACCTGTCTGGGAGGCCTCTGTTTCTCAAGTGGCAAAACCTCAGAGTGCCTCAAGGGAGCGCTCAGGACTCGTGACAGCCACGGTGGGGACTGTGGCCCACCATGCTGGGTGACATGGCTTCACTGGGTCTACTTTTTTTTTGAGACCAAGTCACTCTGTTGCCCGGGCCGGAGTGCCATGGTGCAAATCTTAGCTCACTGCAACCTCCGCCTCCCGGGATCAAGTGATTCTCCTGCCTCAGCCTCCCAAGTAGCTGGGATTACAGGCACACACGACCACGCCCAACTAATTTTTGCATTATTTTTAGTCGAGACAGGGTTTTACCATGTTGACCAGGCTGGTCTTGAACTCTTAACCTCAAGTGATCCACCCGCCTCACGTGATCCATCCTAAAGTGCTGGGATTACAGGCATGAGCCACTGCACCCGGCCTCGTTCCATTTCCAGGCAAAGTCCTGGTCAGACCCTGGGGCAGCCCTCCACACTCCCGCCACCCCACACTCCCGCCACCCCACACTCCCTCCACCCCACACTCCCGCCACCCCACACTCCCGCCACCCCACACTCCCGCCACCCCACACTCCCTCCACCCCACACTCCCTCCAGCCTCTCATTTCAAACTTGAATTCTCAGCTGCCCTCCTCTAGTCCCTGGGACTCCTACCACGGGGTCTCCTGGGCTGTGCACTTCATTTTAGGTGTCGCCTCAGCCTCCCACACACTCACCTGGCTGGCGAGAGAACGAGGGGCAGATGGAGAGGTGTTGGTGCTGGCAAGTGGCCAAGTGTCATGACGCCCAGAAACTCCCTGCACCTTGGCTCTAAAATCCTGCCGGGGAGAGACCAGGGTGGGTTGGATCCAGTGGGAAAACATGACTTGGGGCGGGGTAGTGGGATGGAAAGATGGCCGGATGAGAAGGCCTGCGACAGCTGATGCCCTTGCAACACCACAGTCCTCTCCAGGAGCTTCCTGTTTCTTATTCCACATAATCTACAGCGGCCCTGTCAGTGGGTTATCACCCCCTTTTATAAATGGGAGAAGCCCAAGGGCCAGGTCACATATCCATAGTCACACAGGAGAACACCTGGATTCGAGATCACCCTTGCCCCTAAAAAGAATATTGTAGGCCAGGTGCCATGGCTCACACCTGTAATCCCAGCACTTTGGGAGGACGAGGCGGGCAGATCACGAGGTCAGGAGATCGAGACCATCCTGGTCAACATGGTGAAACCCCGTCTCTACTAAAATACAAAAAATTAGCTGGGCGTGGTGGCGCACGCCTGTAGTCCCAGCTACTTGGGAGGCTGAGGCAAGAGAATCGCTTGAACCCCGGAGGTGGAGGTTGCAGTGAGCTGAGATCGTGCCACTGTACTTCAGCCTGGTGACAGAGCAGGACTCCGACTCAAAAAACAAAACAAAAACAAAAAAGAAAGAGAAAATAATATTGTAAAGTGAGTGAATGCGAGAGAGCCCCTCTGACCTGCACCGAACCTTGTGTGGCGGTTTTAAGGCTTATTGGAAACTCAGATGATCTGATGCTCCCCCCATCAGGAGCTAGAATCAAATTCCTCTCCCCTCGAATACAGGCAGCCTCAGATTCACTTCTAACAAACAGCATACAAAGCCACACTGTATTACTGCTGAGGTTGGGTCATAAAAGGCAATCGAGTTTCCACCTGTGTCCCTAGACACTCCCTCTTGGAAGCAGCTGCTGTGAGGAAGCCCAGGCCCCATGAAAAGGCCGCGGGCAGTGCTCTGGCTGCGGACCCAGAGAAAGACCCGGGAGGGCAGGCTGTGTGGGGTGCGGCTCACCCACTTGCCCAGGCCTCCACGCCTGGAAGGCCCCTGTGCGTGGCTTAGCGCTCTGACACTGCTGTCCTGAAGATCTCAGTAATTTTGGAAGGAAGGGCCCCACGTTTTCATTTTGCACTGGGCCCTGCAAATCACATGGCCTGTCCCGTGCTCAGATGACAGCCACCTTCTGCGAGACATAAGCAAGGAAAGCTAAGAAAAGACAGCCTCAGCCTCTGACCAACGGCAACCACAGGAAGGCCGACCTGAGACCTGCCCAGGTGAGCCCCATCAACCGCAGACCCACAGGAGGGAGTCATGATCAGTGACTTAATTTACAATACTAGGCTGCAGAATGGCGTTACCGATAATGCAAACAGCTCATTCTGGATTTTAATCAGATCAGATGGGGATAAAAAGCACTTCTTTTCTACTTAAAAACTACACCAAGCGCCACCCAGGAAATGTTTTTTGTTGCTGTCAATCCATTCGTTTTTTTTGTTTTGTTTTGAGACAGAGTCTCGCTCTGTCACTCAGGCTGGAGTGCAGTGGCACAATCTCGGCTCACGGCAACCTCTGCCTCATGCGGTCAAGCGATTCTCCTGCCTCAGCCTCCCAAGTAGCTGGGATTACAGCTGCTCACCACCACGCCCAGCTAAATTTTGTATTTCACCATGTTGACCAGGCTGGCCTCAAACTCCTGACCTCGTGATCTGCCTGCCTTGACCTCCCAAACTGCTGAGATTATAGGCGTGAGCCACCACGCCCAGCCAATGCATTCATGTTTAAACATCATATGATGAATATGTTGATATTCCAAATAGCGTTAGGAAGAATTATCCTCCGTTTGGCACCTGGGGCAGATATTCACAACGCTTTATCAGAATGAGTCTTAGAAACGTTGTAAAATGTTACCAACAAAAACTGCTTCTATCAAGACAGAAGCAAAATGAAACCTTGCCCCACTCCACCAGGTAGGAAATGGGGTGTCTGTGACCCACCTGCAGGTCCCTCTCCAGGTCATACTTCTCCAGGGTCTGGAAGGCGCTGGAATACACCTCCACCGCTTTGGCATGGAAAACCATCTCAATAGTTACAAAATCAGAAAAAAATGTCTGTGGGGAGAGAAGCCCCAAGAATGTAAGCAGTGCAGTGAGATAGAGAGCCCAAGGCAACCTGGGACGCAGGCAGACGGGTGGGGGTGAGGAGCTGTCCAGGTGCGGACAGGCCCTAGGTGGGGAATTTCCACATGTAATTTTTTTGTTGACACATTGATGGAAAACACATTTGCATGGTTCCCAAATCAAAGCTATTGGCCAGGCGCAGTGGCTCATGCCTAAGTTCTCAGTACTTTGGGAGGCCAAGGCAAGAGGATGGCTTGAGCCCAGGAGTTTAAGACCAGCCGGGGCAACATGGCAAAACCCCATCTCTACTAACGAAGTACCTAGGTAATTAAAAACATACAGACAGGCAGACTGTGCCAAAATGGTCTGAGGACACTGGCTCTTCGCCCTTCATTCTGTTCCCTTCTTTCACTTCCCCCTCCACCTCCTGAGGTAATGCTCAGAGTTTCTTCTGTCTTCTTCCCTCGTTCCCTGAGATAAGCCGATGTTCTTCTCTTCTCCCTTTTCAGTTTCTTCCGAGCTTTTCCCCTCTACTAACAATCAGTCCTGGAGACCTTTTCACAGAAGGCTTTCTTTTTTTTTTTTTTTTTTTTTTGGGGGGGGGAGAGACTCGTTCTGTCGCCCAGGCTGGAGTGTAGTGATGTGATCTCAGCTCACTGCAACTTCTGTCTCCCGGGTTCAAGTGATTCTCCTGCCTCAGCCTCCCAAGTAGCTGGGACTATAGGTGCCTGCCACTATGCCCAGCTAACTTTTGCAGAGATGGGGTTTCACCGTGTTAGCCAGGATGGTCTCATCTCCTGACCTCAGGATCCACCTGCCTCAGCCTCCCAAAGTGCTGGGATTACAGGTGTGAGCCACGACACGCGGCCTTTTTTTAAGATGGAGTCTTGCTCTGTTGCCCAGGCTGGAGTGAAGTGGTGCAATCTCAGCTCACTGCAAACTCTGCCTACTGAGTTTAAGCGATTCTCTTGCTCCAGCCTCCTGAGTAGCTGGAATTATAGGCATCTGGACCACGCCCAGTTAATTTTTATATTTTTAGTAGAGACAGGGTTTTGCCATATTGGCCAGGCTGGTCTTGAACTCCTGTCCTCAGGTGATCCCCCCTCCTCAGCCTCCCAAAGTGCTGGGATTACAGGCATGAGCCACCACGCCCAGCCCAAAGGAGGTTTCTCCCTTCATTTCTGTGTATTTCTTGCTGTAGCTTATTAGACAGTCCCAGCACTTGGGTGTGTGGGCAAATGTATTATTCTCAGTCTTTGTTGTGACAACACAGGAAGGTCCTGTGCAGATGTACCTCACTGGGGTAGCTGCAGGAGACCACCAGGAGTGGACTTGCAGGACCCAAGGTCAAGTGCATTTGTACCTCTTTTATCTGGGGTGGAGACGGGTAGACAGGTTCTCACTCCCTTTGCCCAGGCTGGAATGCAGTGGAGCGATCTCGGTTCACTGTAGCCTCAGCCTCCTGGGGTCAAGCGATCCACCCACCTCATCCTCCCAAGTAGCTGGGACTACAGGTGCATGCCACCATGCCTGGCTTATTTTTTGTATTTTTTGTAGAGACAGGGTCTCACCATGTTGCCCAGGCTGGTCTCGAACTCCTGAGCTCAAGTGATCCACCAGCCTTGGCCTCCCAAAGTGCTGGGATTACGGACATGCGCCACCGTGACCGGCCATGTTTGTACCTCTGATCAGAGCTGCCTACTTGCCCTGCACAGGAATCCACTGGAAATGTGTGGGGGCTTCTCAGCCAGGACTTCTGAGAGCATCCCCCATCCCCTCTGCCCCGGGCTTATCCACACGGCCTGCACCTCACTTCAAAGACAGCTATTTGCAGCTTGAGGGCTACAAGACCTTTAGCCTCTGTCACCCGTCAGGCCCCACAACCCGACGGGGGCTGGCTGGTCCAAGCATGATTAGTGGTGGAGATTTTGGCTTCTCTGGAACAGATGGCTCCTGGCTCGGCTGAGCAAGCACCAGCAGAGTTCCTGCTGCTCACCAGGCCAACAGGGCCCCTGAGGTGCAGAGGTGTGCTGGCTAAGGCTCCTGCGTCACTCTGGGCCCAGAAGGGCACAGTCTTAGTGCTGGGGGAGGGGCCTGAGGTTTGAAGAGGTACAGTTCATGTTCCCTGAGAAATGCCCCAGTGGGGGAGCTCAGAGAGGCCCCCAAAACACCTGAGAGAGAGAAAGGGAGGGGACCCAAGTCTGTGGTGGAAAAACCTTCCTCCCCTTCAGTCCCCGGGAGGCAGCACCAGGTGGAAACAGCTGCCTGATATAATTTGGATCTTTGTCCCCACCCAGTTCTCATGCTGAACTGTAACCCCCAATGTTGGCCGTGGCGCCTGATGGGAGGTGTTTGGACTGTGGGGGCGGATCCATCCTGAAGGGCTTAGCCCATCCCCTTGGTGATGAGTGAATGAGTGCTCCCCAGAGCTGGTCATTTAAAAGTACGTGGCCCCTCCCCACCCCTACTCTCTCACCTGCTCCTACCTCACCTTCTGCCGTGACTAGAAGCCTCCTGAGGCCTCCCCAAAAGGAGGAGCCGCTGTGCTTCCTATACAGCCCACAGAACCATGAGCCAATTAAACCTCCTTTCTTACAAATTACCCAGCCTCAGGTATTTCTTGAGAGCAAGGCAAGAACAGCCTAATACACCACCCGATCAAGAGGCTGGGGTTCAGCCAGGCACAGTGGCACACACCTATAATCCCAGCACTTTGGGAGGCCAAGGTGGGCAGATTGCTTGAGCCCAGGTACTTGAGACCAGCCTGGGCAACATGGCAAAACCCTACCTCTACATAAAAACTGTCTGGGTGTGGTGGTGCACGCCTGTGGTCCCAGCTACTTAGCAGGCTAAAACGGGAGGGTCACCTGAGCTCAGGAGGTCACGGCGGCAGTAACCCGTGATCACACCACTGCACTCCAGCCTGGGCAACAGAGTGAGACCCTGTCTCCAAAAAAAACCAAAAAACATAGGGCGCGGTGGCTCAAGCCTGTAATCCCAGCACTCTGGGAGGCCGAGGTGGGTGGATCACGTCATCAGAAGATCCAGACCATCCTGGCCAACATGGTGAAATCCCATCTCTACTAAAAACACAAAAATTAGCTGGATGTGGTGGTACATGCCTGTAATCCCAGCTACTTGGGAGGCTGAAGCAGGAGAATCACTTGAACCCAAGAGGTAGAGACTACAGTGAGCTAAGATCGTGCCACTACGCTCCTGCCTGGGTGACAGAGCGAGACACTGTCTAAAAAAAAAGGAGGGCCAGGGTTCAAGGCTTCTGCCTGCCATTTACCGGCATGGGTCCCTCAGGAAATGCCTCCTCCCGTCTGAGACTCAGTTCATTCCCCTATATGGTGGGAACAAGGGAACTCCCAGTTCACAAGCCCTTCAAGAGTCACAGCAATGATCTCAGATTGTGCCCTCAAATCAGCCTGTGCCTGCAGCCCGGGCCCATCCCAGACCCACCCAATAGAGTCTCCAGCGTAGGCTCCTCCATCTGTGGTTAGAGAGCCCCCAGGTGAATCCTGACACACATGCAACCATGACAGCCCTGTGTCACTTACCTTCTCTTATAGGAACCCCAGAACTATTGTGCAAATACAGTCATTTTCTTAGAAATCTAATCTAAAGTCCGAGTGAGGTGGCTCACACCTGTAATCCCAGCACTTTGGGAGGCTGAGGCAGGCGGATCATGAGGTCAGGAGATTGAGACCTTCCTGGCTTATACAGTGAAACCCTGTCTCTACTAGGAATACAGAAAATTAGACAGGCACGGTGGCAGGCGCCTGTAGACCCAGCTACTCGGGAGGCTGAGGCAGGAGAATGGCTTGAACCTGGGAGACAGAGGTTGTGGTGAGCCAAGATCTTGCCACTGCACTCCAGCCTGGGCAACAGAGCGAGATTCCGTTGTCCCCTCTCCCCGAAAAAAAGAAATCCAACCTAAAATGAGGGTGGTGGACATTTGCGTCCCCCTAAGATGCACGTGTTGAGCTTCATCCCCAGTACAGTGATGCTGGATGATGTTGGAGGGTAGGGCATCTGGGGGGTGATGAGGTCAGGAGTACTCCACCTTTTTTTTTTTTCTGAGTCTCCCTCTGCCACTCAGGCTGGAGTGCAGTGGCATGATCTCTGCTCACTGCAACCTCCGCCTCCCAGGTTCAAGTGATTCTCCTACCTCAGCCTCCTCAGTCGCTGTGTACCACCATGCCCAGCTAATTTTCGTATTTTTAGTAGAAATGGGGTTTCACCCATGTTGGCCAGGCTGCTCTTGAACTCCTGACCTCAAGTGATCCGCCCACCTCTGCCTCCCGAAGTGCATGAGCCAGCATGCCCAGCTAATTTTTGTATTTTTTTGTAGAGACAGGGTTTCGCCATGTTGGCCAGGCTGGTCTCAAACTATCGACCTCAAGTGATTGGCAGGAGGGCTTCATTTTCGTGAATGAGATGAGTGCCCTTGTAAAAACTTCAGGGAGCTTTTCTGCCCCTTCTGCGGCATGAGGATGCATAGAAGCCACCAGCCATGGGGAACAGGCCCTCCCTAGATGCTGAGTCTGCTGGATCCTTGATCTTGGACTCCCCAGCCTCCAACAGGGTGAGAAATTTACTTCTATGGTTTATAAATCACCCAGCTTCAAGTGTTCTGCAGGCGCAGGCTGAATGCACTGACAGGTGGTAATCATTAGCTCATGTTTTTGTTTTTATCTCTTTTGAAGGGCTTTTGAGGGATGGTTTGGATTCAGATCTCTTACAAATTTAATCCCAGAGCTTGAAAGCATGCCCACTTTTAAACTTCCAGCTTCTGTTGGCCCCTGATTTGGAGGCCGAGAACCGTGTGGTCCACGCCCCGTGATGCCGCCCACCCAGCCCCAAACACATCAGGTGCTGAACAACATCTGCCGGCTGTTCGAGGTCCCCCTTCCCATGCAGGTGGCCTGAGCACTGGTTACCGATGCCTCATAGCCTGTACATTCATTCATGTAGGCATTCACTCATTCATTCATGTATGCATTCACTCATTCATTTATGTATGCATTCATTCATTCATGTATGCACTCATTCATTCATGTATGCATTCACTCATTCATTCATGTATGCATTCACTCATTCATTCATGTATGCACTCATTCACTCATGTATGCATTCACTCATTCATTCATTCCACAAGTATTTACTGAATGCCCACTAGGCACCAGGGCCTAGAGCCTGGTAACTGGGGCCCAGCAGGGGCCTGTCCTTTGGCACTGACATGCAATGTGTTACGCAGTCACCTCACAGGCTTCTCCTCCCCATGATGTGATAAACGTGATAAATGGCGCACAGCACATCACGGACCACGTGATCCATCCATCTCCTCCCGCCCCAGCAGGTCCACTCCATGAGCTCAGGGACCGTGGTCTGATGGGCACGGTGTCCCAGCATCAGGCACAGTACCTGGCCCACAGTAGGTGTGCATTCCACATTTGTTAAAGTAATGCGTGAAGTGAATACACAATTAACTACTTCTCCTGGGATGGCAGCCTGGCAGGAGCAGAGCGGAGTGTATGAACAAGGGGGACAAGGGAACTCCCAGCTCACACACCCTTCGAGAGCCCTTCACCAGGCCAGTCTGGGGTCTTGTGACTTTCCCTAAAGAATGAGGTTGAAGCCGAAAGAGGAGGAGGCACTGACTTGATGCAGAGCCAGGCACAGCCCTGCAAAGGCCTTAGGCAGGCACTGGCTCTGCGCACTGGAGCTTGAGTGTGGTGGGCAGGCTGAGGCCACAGGGCTTGGGCTGGGGCTTCGGGAGCCTTGAAGGGATTTTGGCTCCAATCCTTAGAACAAGGGGAGCCACCAGAGGGTGCTCAGCCCAGTGATGATAAATTCGACCTGCCTTTTAAGAGTTCCCTGGGGCAGGTGCGGTGGCTCATGTCTATAATCCCAGCACTTTGGGAGACCAAGGTGGGCGGATCGTTTGAGGTCAGGAGTTTGAGACCAGCTGGCCAATATGGTGAGACTCCTGTTTCTACTAGAAATACAAAAATTAGCCAGGTGTGGTGGTGAACGCCTGTAATCCCATCTACTCTGGAGGCTGAGGCAGGAGAATCGCTTGAATCTGGGAGGCAGAGGTTGCAGTAAGCGGAGATCGCACCATTGCACTCCAGCCTGGGCAACTGAGTGAGACTCTGTCTCAAAAAAAAAAAACATAGCCGGGCTGTGTGCACCTTTGGAAAATGGACTAGGGAGGGCTGAAGAGCTGGGGAAGGAATCTCCATGATCAGTCAGTCCTGAAAGACCCCAGTTCTCCAAGCTCCTCTTGTAAGGGCTGGGGCTCTGGGCCCAGGACTCTGTGGTGCTGGGGTGGGATCTTGGAAGGAGGAAGGCATCCACGCCCACCTTCTGGGCTCAGCGTGGCTTGTTCAGGGAACGGTGTTTGGAGCTTTGAGGAGAAAAAAAGTTTAGGGCAAAGCTGTGTGGAGAGGAAGTAGGGAGTGTGTGCTGAGGGCAGGCAAACTCTTCCTGCTTAGGAGCTGGACCTAGGGCCACCCAGTGGCTTCCTGTGCTGGGACAGCGGCCTTGAGCAAGAGTCTCTGATGCCCTGTGGCCAGGATTAACTGTGCCAGGAGCCCGTGTGGGCACAAGCTCACACACCCCTTCCAATGCTCACACATGCACACAGACCCACACATACACACCAACGCATGCACACAGACACATGTACACACATGTGTGCATGCTCACACAAGGCAGCCCAGCGTGCCTCCCACACCGGCCAGCAGCCCTCACCTGCAGGTCCCTCAGCTTCTGCCTCTGGAAGGCGTCCACCATCTCCTCCAGCTGGAGGGCGGTGCGGCTGGAGTCCACGGCAGCCCTCTGCACATTGGTCTCCGCCTGGCCCCAGGGACATAGAGGTAGAAAGTGTCATGGGGGCACTTCTGGCCCGTAGCCACCTTTCTGAATCACTCTGTCTCTAAACCCTCTCTCAGTCCCACTCTCCTGCCTCATGGGACGTCTCTTGCCAATTTGGTCATCAAAGGAATGGCTGAGTAGGACCACGGCTGAAGGAGCAGTCACCGGAGAAAGACACGCCTGCCTGCTAGCTGTGCGACCTCAGGCAAGTCACTTAACCTTTCTGAGCCTCAGTTTCCTTTCTTGTAAACAGAGGACAGTGATAAGACTTGCTTGGAGGGCTGGTTGGAAAAATTAAACAGTGGCACCGCTGAGCCCTTAGGACTGGTGCTCCACGTTCACTGATCATTCATTCTTGCATGAGGAACATGTTTAGGTAATTCACTCTTTCGTTCCTTTGATCAACATCCGCAGATGCCTACTCCATGCCAAGCCCAGACGTGAACAGTCTGGCTTTCAGAATAGAACACCTTGGAGCTATGTTCAAAATTTGCCACTTAACTGCCTGTGTGACCTTGGGCACGTCACCATTCTCAGCTTCAGCTTCCTCTTTAAAATAGGGACTTAAATGCCACCTTCATGTTTGTGTAACTCCCAAGAAGGAAAGAGAGCTGGGGGCTGGCATCTAGGAAGCCCCCAGGAAAGAAGGGAAAGCTGTTGTCAAAGGGCTGCAAAGATGGTGGGTGACCCAGGCAGGAGCCAGGATGGAAGGGGGGCGCTCGGGCGGGGCTGTGACCCACCCTGCTGTAGGTCAGCACGAGTGTCCCGGGCACTGTGGGAGGTAGGGCAGCATCCCCGGCCTCTCCCCACTGGATGCCAGGTGGTAGGTGGGATAATGGACCTCCAAAGCCGTTGATATCCTAATCCCTGGCACCTGTCAATACGGCCCTTTTCAAGGCAAAGGGGCGTTGGGGTAGCAGGTGAATGAAGGTTGCTAATCAGCCATCCTTGCTGTGGGAGATGATCCTGGATTATCCGTTACAGCCAGTGCAATCACCGTCCTTACAAGTGGAAGAGGGAGGCAGGCAGGAGAGTCAGAGGTGAGACACGACTACAGAGGGAAGGTGCAGGCTGCCGGCCACGGCCAAGGGACGTGTGTGGCCTCTGGAAGCTGGAAAAGGTGAGGGCACAGACTCTCCCTGGACTTCCAGAAGGAACCAGCCCTTTCCACACCGTGATTTAGCCCAGAGGGCCCACGACGGACCTCCAGTCTCCTGAATGGTGAGTCTGTGGTCATTTGTCCCCACAGCGGGAAGAACCTAACATGTACCAGCAGAGCTCCCCAGTCGTGAACCAGAAACATCACCAGATGGTGAAATGTGCCCAGGTGAGGGGCATTCTCTGGTTGGGTGCAGTGGCTTAAGCCTGTCATTCCAGCCCTTTGGGAGACTGAGGTGGGCGGATTGCCTGAGGTCAGGAGTTTGAGACCAGCCTGGCCAACATGGTGAAACCCTGTTTCTGATAAAAATACAAAAATTAGCCAGTAATGGTGGTGGGTACTTGTAATCCCAGCTACTAGGGAGGCTGAGGTAGGAGAGTCTTTGAACCGGGAGGCAGAGGTTGCAGTGAGCCGAGACTGTGCCACTTCACTCCAGCCTGGGCGACAGAACAAGACTCTGTCTCTCAAAAAAAACGTGGGGGAGGCATGGCCAGGTGCAGTGGCTCACACCTGTAATCCCAGCACTTTGGGAGGTTGTGGAGGGCGGGTCACAAGGTCAAGAGATCCAGACCATCTTGGCCAATATGGTGAAACCCGAAACCCCATCTCTACTAAAAATATAAAAATTAGCTGGACATGGTGGTGGGTGCCTGTATCCCAGCTACTAGGGAGGCTGGAGCAGGAGAATCACTTGAACCTGGGAGGTGGAAGTTGCAGTGAGATGAGTTTGTGCCATTGCATTCCAGCCTGGTGACAGAGCAGGACTCCATCTCAAAAAAAAAGCAGGGAGAGGGCACTCTTTGGATGAGGTCACACACTGAGTGACACAAACAGCAGAGGTGACTAGCCTCCTCCAGCTCTCAGCCTACCTCCTGGCCCCTGCGTCTTTCCCATGGGGCAGGACAGTGTGACAGAGAGCATGCGGGGTCCCCTCCTCCTGCTGTGCCCCATGAACTCCCGTAACTGTGTCCCTGTGAGCCTGATTTCCTCCCGTAGACGATAGGGATGAGGGTAGCATCACCCACCTGATGTGAGCATTAAACAAGTAACTGGCAGCGAAACTCAGCCCGTGGGGGCGTGGCTTGTGGGATGGCGTCAATAATGGGACAGGGCCCAGGCCTCCAGATCCCCAGCGGCTCTTTTAACTGGTACCTTTGGCTTTCCCATCCTGAGCGCAGGGCCCTGCCCACACCTGCTTCTGCCCAGGGAAAGCCCACCTGAGGTCCTGATTCTGGATGCCCAGACAGACAGGTCACACTCACCTGGGACTGAAAAACGCGCTGTTAAGGAACCCAGTTAAGCCCAAACAGCCCCATTGGGGTGGTCTGCCGCCTCGAACCCCTGCCCAGAAAACCCCAGAGGACATCCGTGTGAGGGGACACCCTGCCCCGGCAGCCTCGGGCCCCACTTCCGGGGAAGGATATGATCATTTGCTGATCTGAGGGTGACTTCTGCCTCAGTTTCTCGAGGTTTTTCAGTTGTTTGATCTCATGATTTCGGACGTGTTTGAATTTCTTGATCTCAGCCTGCAGAAAAGGAGGAGGGCTCTTTCCCAGGAACCAGCAGGGCAAGATGGGGATGCCACCCACCTGAGGGGCCCCGGCTCACCCGCGTCCACTTGATCCGCGCCCCGTAGAGCTTCAGGGGGTTGACCACCTTGGCCTCCAGCCTCTCAACCTTGGGGGGGGCGGGGACACCAGGGGATTTGAGCAAAGAGTGCAGGGTGCTGCCTGCCTCCCGCCTGGGCATAGAAAGCACAGCCCACACCCGGGAGCCGCATGTCCAGAGCCGTGCGGGGGATGGGGAGCGTGAGATGCCGTCCCTTTCCCGGCGTGTTGGAGATACTGGCCTGGGCTCAGGGCCCGGCTCTGCCTCCCAAGGGCTCCGGCAACACATTCAATCTCTTGAAGCCTTGTTTCCTCACCTGTTCAACAAGGCCATGGGGGTACCCACTAGGGTTTCAGGACAGTAGGGAGATGGTGCCTGGCCCAGAACTCAGGGAGTGTCGTCACCAGGGAGGCAAGACATGTCCCCAGTGTGTGCTCAGTCCCTCTACGTGACAGCCTGGTCCTGTCTCCCAACTGCCACGCAGGGTGGCAATGACAACCCACTTTGCAGATGAGAAAACTGAGTCTTGCTTTGGGGACAAGATTTTGTTGAGAGTCACAGCAGGGCTGGGTGAGGCACTCTGGGAGGCTGAGGCAGGCAGATCACCTAAGGTCAGGAGTTGAAGACCAGCCTGGCCAACATGAAACCTCGTCTCTATAAAAAATAAAAAAAATTAGCTGGGCATGGTGGTGTGTGCCTGTGGTCCCAGCTATTCAGGAGGCTGAGGCAGGAGAATTGCTTGAACCCGGGAGGTGGAGGCTGCAGTGAGCAGAGATGGTGTCACATCATTCCAGCCTGGGTGACAGAGTGAGACTCCGTTTCAAAGAAAAACAGGAAAACAAAAACAAAACCGAAAAAACTAAAGCAGCCTCTTGTCAGTCTTACAATCGAGAATGGCTTTGTGAGGGCCAGGAGACATGCCCGTGAACGCGTAGACACCAAGGAAGACGGCGCCCTGCCTCCTGGCGCCCTGGTCCTCCTCTGGTCTCCGTGGGAGTTTAGCGTAGGCGCCTGGCACCAAGCTCTGCCGCCTGTTTGTCACAGATCCATGAGAAGTTTTGTTTTTCCTTTGGTTAAAGGTAATTAGGTAGGCCAGGCATGGTGGCTCACGCCTGTAATTCCAACATTTTGGGAGGCCGAGGTGGGAGGATGGCTTGAGCCCGGGAGTTGAAGAGCAACCTGGGCAACATGGCAAAACCCCGTCTCTCTTTTTTTTTTTTTTTTTTTGAGATGGAGTCTCGCTCTGTCACCAGGCTAGAATGCAGTGCCACGATCTCCGCTCACTGCAACATCCACCTCCCAGGTTCAAGTGATTCTCCTGCCTCAGCCTCCCAAGTAGCCGGGACTACAGGCACGTGCCACCACACCCAGCTAATTTTAGTATTTTTAGTAGAGATGGGGTTTCACTTTGTTAGCCAGGATGGTCTCGATCTCCTGACCTTGTGATCCACCTGCCTCGGCCTCCCAAAATGCTGGGATTACAGGCATGAGCCACCTCACCCAGCCCAGTCTCTTTAAAAAAAATTTTTTAATAAAAAAACAGAGATAATTAGCTAGCATAGGTGGCCACCCCCGTTACCAGGTGAGATTAGGATGTACTGGTGAGGAATGGGGCTGCCAAGGCTTCTTCCTGGGGGGCAGTTGTCATTTGTCTTGAGAACATGGATGCCGTGTGCTGTGTCTGCCTGCCTGGAGAGGAAGGAGCCGTCTCTGTCTATGCAATCTCTTTCTTGGGTTGCCCATGACATGCGTTGCTATCTGGTTTAAAGCGTACTCAATTGTAAATGTGTTCCATTCTTTGTTTTTTGGTATGAGACAGAGTCTCCTACTGTCTCCCAGGCTGGAATGCAGTGGCACGATCCTGGCTCCAGCCTTGACCTCCCAGGCTCAAATGATCCTCCTATCTCAGCCTCCTGAGTAGCTGGGACCACAGGTGCAAGCTACCACACCCGGCTAACTTTTGTATACTTTTGTAGACATGGGGTCTTGCTATGTTGCTCAGGCTGGTCTTGAACTCCTGGGCTCAGGCAGTCTGCCTGCCTAGGTCTCCCAGAGTGCTGGGATCATAGGTCTGAGCCGCTGCACCCAACCCTTTTCCATTCTTTTCTACGATTCATGGAGGATGTCTCTGGGCTGATAGGAGTTTCTATTTTTAATTATTTCCTGAACACCCTGCAGCCCCTTCGCCTCTGACTCCCCTTTCTGTCCCTTCTGGAGGCCCTCACAGGCTGGATGCGTCTCCTTCAGGGGCTGGTGGAGCCCCAGCGCCGGCCTCCTGGGTTTCCTTGGGTGGTTGATTCTTCATCTGACTCAGAAAGGCCTCCCAGGCTGTCACTCCTGCAGACAGAGGTGTGACCCTAGGCAGCGTGTAACTGTCCACCCTCGGAGGGTGTCTTTGGAGACTCACCCGTCGGCTGTGGCCACAGCAGGGCTCCTGCTGCCCTCAGGCCTGAACTTGGTGCCCCTCAGCATCCCAGCCCCAGGCCGACCATGCTCACCTGGGCCTGCCGGTAATCCTGCACCTTGGCCAGGTCCTCGGCGAAGTCCCTCATGGTGGCGCGCAGCTCAGGGTTCTCGGAGTTGGCGAAGTCGATGAGCTGCTTGACCAGCTGGTCCGCCTCGTCCCGCAGCCGGGCGGTCTTCCGCGTGTAGGCAGCCAGCAGCGAGCATAACTGCCCGAAGTACTTCTCGGCATTGGCCACAGTGTTCTCCATCACCCTCACCTGGCTGTCCCTGCGGACACGGGGACCTGAGTGGCCGTTCCGGGCAGCGAGGCAAGGCCTGGGTCGTGCCAGGAGCAGACAATGGTTATGAATACAGGAGCTGCCGCCAGCTGGCCTCCGGTGTGGCACGCACACGCCTCAGGCTATTGCTCAAGGTGGCAGCGTCAGGGCCATCGAGGCTGAGGAGGGGGATGTGCCTGGGCCGGTCAGCGGTGCGCAGGGACACAAATGCGTGCTTGGCTCCAAACCTGGCCTTTTTCCTCCCTGTGATGCCGAAGGGGCCTCTGTCTTCCTGGAAGCGTTACTCCATGCCACAGTCCCTGGCTGCAAAGGCCTCTGCCCTCTGAAATTTCCCCGTGCTGTCTTTCTCCATAAGCTGTCAAAATACTTTTATATATATGTATAAATTTTTGAGACAGAGTCTTGCTCTGTCGCCCAGGCAGGAGGGCAGTGGTGTGATCTCAGCTCACTGCAACCTCTGCCTCCCGGGTTCGAGTGATTCTCCTACCTCAGCCTCCCGAGTAGCTGGGATTACAGGCACCCGCCATCACGCCTGCCTAATTGTTGTACTTTTAGGAGAGACAGGGTTTCTCCATGTTGGCCAGGCTGGTCTCGAACTCCTGACCTCAGGTGATCTGCCCGCCTTGGCCTCCCAAAGTGCTGGGTTGACAGGCGTGAGCCACTGTGCCCTGCCCTGACTCACCTTTATGTGCTCCCAGCCCGGCGCCTCCCCAGAGCAGGTGAGCGATGACTGAGCCACCGCATTCGGGCTTCTAAGACAGCCATGGAGGCCTGGCCCCTGCCTCCCTCCTGGGCGCTCTCATGCCCTCTCCTTTCCCTTATCCCCAGCATGTCACTGTCTCTGCCTCTCTCCCTTTGACCAAAGCCCCCGTGCAACCCTCTCATCAAATCCCTGATGCAAGAAATGCCCTGAGGAGCAGCCGTCTGTCCCAACAGACCCGAACTCTCTCGCGACCCTCATTGCAAAAACACTCTGCATGCATCGCCCTATAAGCAAGGTATTGCTGGTATCACCATGTGAACATGGAGTGAACTGAGGCCCAGAGAGGTAAAGCATCTTGCTGCAGGTCACACAGCCAGACACGGCCTCTGTTCCCGCAGGCGGGGTCCTTAGAGCTTCTGACTCGGCAGCACAGGGGACAGAAGTCAGACATTGGGGCTCCCAGGAGTGGGCACCAGAATCCCTGGGAGTGTGCCTGAGAAGCTGTGTTTTAAAAACATCAGGGCTGGGCACAGTGGTTCACACATGTAATCGCAGCACTGTCGGAGGCCGAGGTGTGCGGATCGCCTGAGCTCGGGGGTTCAAGACCACCCTGGGCAACATGGCGAAACCTCGTCCTACTAAAATACAAAAAACTAGCCAAGCATGGTGGCGCACCTGTAGTCCCAGCTACTCAGGAGCCTGAGGCAGGAGAATGGCTTGAGCCTGGGAGGTGGAGGTTGCAGTGGGCCGAGATCCGGATTGCACCACTGCACTCCAGCCTGGGCCATAGAGTCGGACTTCATCTCAGAAAAAATAAGAAAAACACATCGGGTGCTTGAGAGGTTCCCTGGATTTCGAACCTTGGAGGAACCAGGCGTGGATCTGACCAGGGCAGGGCAGGGCAGGCAGGTGGTGAGAGCAGGGAAGGGCTGGGCCGGGCAGTGTGGACGGGGCCTCTGTGAAGGGGAGGCGTGGCTGGGGTTGAGGTGCAAAGGGGGTTTTCCAGGTGGAGGCAAGAGGAAGGAGATGAATTCGGCAAGCCCAGAGCCACAGACAGTAATGCTGAGAAGCAGATGGAGGCCAGATTCTGGAAGCTTCTGTGGTCCCAAGCCCTGTCTGCCCTGAGCTGGAGGTACAGGCGGTGTGGGAGGAGAGCTCCCCTTACTCTCCCCTGACCAGCAGGCTCTGCTGCCCTCATCTTTCTTGGTGCCCTGGGCCTCAAAACCCTGCCTCCACCTCCCTGGCAGCCAGGTGGTGCCGGCGCCCTCACCTGGAGAAGACGATGTTCATTGTGACCAGAGCTGCGGCTGTCCTGCTGGTGGGGAGTAAGGACAGGGCCTCAGGGGTCCTGCGGGCCTGGGAGGAGCCGGGCAGGGCTGGGCGCAGCTATGCGGCCTGGGCTCAAGGGACGCTGCCACCTGGTTGCCAGGCGACGGGGCCGCCCACAGCAGGCCCTGGGAGGAGCTGGTCGCCCGGCAATGCCTCCCTGAGCCTGGCCTCCCCAGCCTTGCACTGGCTCAGGGGCTACGCAGAGAAGAGGGCATCCCACAGAGGCCTGCGCTCTGCCTTTGAAGACGGGGGCTCTTGTGGAACGTGGCAGTGGTTGGGGCTCCCCGGGAGGCAGCAGGGAGAGGGCAGCTTGCCAGGGGCTCAGGTCTGCACGAAGCCATGTGTGTGGGTCCCACCCACCAGGCTCCTTCCTCCTTGCAGGGAGGCTGCCACCACGGGCCTTCCCAGGGTCTAGGTTCAGGTGGATGTGTCGCGGGAAAGCTCAGGTGGGGCTGTGCCAACACACAGAGGAAACTCGGGGGTCCTGAGGGTGGGGCAAGGATCCAGCTCAAAGGAGCGTGTGTTTTTTTTGTTTGTTTGTTTGTTTGTTTTTGAGATGGAGTCTTGCTCTGTCGCCCAGGCTGGAGTGCAGTGGCATGATTTTGGCTCAGCCTCCACTTCCCAGGTTGAAGGGACTCTCCTGCCTCAGCCTCCCGAGTAGCTGGGACTACAGGTGCCTGCCACCATGCCCAGCTAATTTGTGTATTTTTAGTAGAGACGGGGTTTCACCATGTTGATCAGGCTGGTCTCGAACTCCTGACCTCATGATCCACCCACCTTGGCCTCCCAAAGTGCTGGGATTACAGGCGTGAGCCACCGCCCCTGGCCGGAACGTCGTTAGTATTTTCATCGTAATTGCATTGTTTTTTCCTTATTATAGAGGCTCTCTGTTCACCGTTAGTGAGGTAAGACAGTTACAATACCACAGAAAGAAAAGATAAACCCACATGTCTAATTTTACTAGCTCAAGTCCAATACATTCCACTGATAGTGAGATTTGTGAATCTCAATGTATAGACACTTTACTTTCAGAAAAGAAACATAAAAAGAACGGTAAGGAACGCGGGTGGGAGGTGGCAGAGGAAGCGGGGATGGCGGTGCTGGTGGCTTGCACAGGGCTTGCTCTGCTGCTCTGTTGCTTTGTATGTGTGGAAGTTTTCATGGAAAGGGGCTTCTTTTAAAGCATGTATAAAAGCAAGGACTTTAGGGTCAGTTAAACACAGGTTCAAACCCCAGAGCCTGATCTGCTATGTGACCTTTCTGGGCTTCAGTCCCCTCCCCTGCAGATCTGTTATGGGATCATAACAGTACTTAATTAGGAGAAGAAAGTCCCTGGCGTGGGGGTGAAGGGACACAGGGGCTGGGGCTGAGACCTGGAACTCATTGAAATTCCCGGCGCACAGGCCTGGGCTGGTGGGGGCTTCCCTCTGCGGCAGATCCCCAGGTGTTCACTGGGCTGCATCGGTGACTGGCACCTCCCCACACTCTCTCCATCGTCCCTCTGCAGACGCCCTGCCTGTGTTTCCCTGCAGACCCTGAACAATGTATGGACCACCCCAGCTCCGTCCCTGCTGGGTCCCCATTCTCTGTCTGGGCATGAACATCCCCAACCTCCCACGGGGTGGCTCTAAGTAGCTCCCGGGGTTCTACGGCCACCGTGGCTTCTCCCTTTCTGTGCCAGGCTGTTGGGTGGAGATCCCCTGTCCCCTTTACGCCGTGCAGCTGTCACTGGGCCCCGGACAAGTCTGTCTCCTGCTCTCTGCTTCCTTCCCTCTTGGGGAAGACTATCCCCCCAAAATGCATGTCCTCCTGGGGACCTCAGAGTGTGGCCTTACATGGAAACAGGGTCATTGCAGGTGTGATCAGCTGAGTCACACCAGAGGAGGGTGGCTGATCCCACCACAGGGGTCATCATGAGAAGAGGAGATAGAAACACATCAGGGGAGATGGCCACATGGCCCCGGGGCAGGGACAGGAGCCATGCAGTGTGAGCCAGGAGCACGGGGAGCGGCCAGGGGCAGGAGGGAGCCTCGGAGCCTCTGGAGGAGTGCAGCCCCCTAGGACCTTGACTTCAGACTCTGGCCCCAGAACTGGGAGAGAAGAAACTTCTGTGGTTTTAAGCCCCCAGTTTGGGGTAATTTTGATACGCGAGCCTCAGGACAGGCACACAGGCTCGGAAGAGAGCAAACCATCCCCTGGTCCCCACAGGGTCTCTCTGGGGCCCCTGACCTCACTCTGGCCCTCTCCCTTCCTCCAACACCCTGTCACCTCCCCCCAAGTCCTCCTCACATGAATGCTTTCCTCTGCTGGCGTTTTGGGTTGTCTGTCATAAGGGATGCAGTTTTGTTTGCGTTTTTTTCTGTTTGTTTTTGGAGACGGAGTTTCACTCGTCTTGCCCGGGCTGGAGTGCAGTGGTGAGATCTCCTCTCATTGCAACATCCGCCTCCCAGGTTCCAGCGATCCTCCTGCCTCAGCCTCCCAAGTAGCTGAGATTGCAGGCGCGCACCACCATGCCTAGCTAATTGTGGTATTTTTAGACACAAGGTTTCACCATGTTGGACAGGCTGGTCTCAAACTCCTGGCATCAGGTGATCCACCCACCTCAGCCCCCAAAGTACTGGGATTACAGGCATGAGCCACTGCACCCGGCCCCTTTAAGGGAGGTGTTTCAACTTCCCAAGGAACAGCCAGGTCCTGGAGAGAGTTTTGGATTATCCCCTCGGTGAATTAATTCCTTCATGCACCAGCCTCCTGGAGTGTCTTCTCTGTGTCCTGTGGGCCAGTCCTTTAGGTAAATCCACATCCGACTGGTTCTGCGTCTTTGCAGAACCCAACTTGTCTAGGGCAGGAGAGAACACCAAATCTCTATCGGCTGTCAGCCCTCCAGGTGGCCCGGTCTGCGCTACTGCCGATGGCCACGGGAGGGCAGCAGAGACCTGCCTGGTGGAGAATTCCTTGCCTCAGAGGTCAAGCGGGCTGGGTGGCCCCGGAGAAACCAGAGAAGCTCATTTGAGAAAAAGCCACCTTAACACGGGGTGCACGAGAGAGGAGGGTCAGAGAGCAAGGGCAAAGGTTTGATTCGCCATCTTAGAAACGTTAAGCGCTTTTAAAAAATGAAGGCTGGGGTATGGTGACTCACACCTGTAATTCCAGCACTTTGGAAGGCCGAGGTGTGTGGATCACTTGAGGTCAGGAGTTCAAGACCAGCCTGGGCAACATAGTGAGACCCCATCTGTACTTAAAAAAAAAAAGGTAGAAGAAAAGAAAAAGCCACCGCCTGGTTGGGCAACACAGAGACATCTAGTGGCTAGAGAAAGAAAAATTGAGAGACGGGGCTGGGGTGAAGTTCAGGGTGCATGAACCCCTGTGTACCCCCATTCGGATCCCATGGGCTCTGCCCCACCCCCTCTCCTATAAATGGTTTTTTTGTTTGTTTGCTTTCATCTCCCTCTGTCACATTGGCTGGAGTGCCGTGGCACGATCTTAGCTCACTGCAACCTCTGCCTCCCGAGTTCAAGCGATTCTCCTGCCTCAGCCTCCTGAGTAGCTGAGATTACAGGCACCTGCCACCACAGCCCAGATAATCTTTGTATTTTTAGTAGAGACAGGGTCTCGCCATATTGGTCAGGCTGTTCTTGAACTCCCAACCGCAGGTGATCTGCCCGCCCTGGGCTCCCAAAGTCCTAAGATTATAGATGTGAGCCACTGCACCCGGCCCTATAAATGTATTTTTGGGGAGCCACATGAGAGAAGGCTGCAGACATCGTGAAATCCAGGGAGCACCTCCAAAGAGGAAGGACCTCTCCGCAGGTCCGCCTGTGACTCTACACGCAGGAAATTCACACGGGCGTGCTGGCGTCTGACACCCTGCACAGGCTCACTTGCCTCGTCCAGCGTCCGCCGTCATGGTGGCTGGTTTTCCCAGGATCCAGGAGGGTCTGCCCTGACTACCCGGGTCTGCCTAGTCTCCTGGAATCAGGACATGTTCTCAGGCTTGTTTCTTTCTTGAAACTGACTTTGGTTCTTTTAATTTTTCTAACTTTTTATTTTGAAATAATTTCAGTTGTGTAGCAATAATAGAAGAACTCTGTCAGCCAGATGCCCCGGTTGCTGACATGTTACCACGCCTGCTTCTCATCCTCCCTGCCCCCACTCTCTCTCTCTCGTGTGTATTTCATTTTCTGAACCCCTTGAGAGCAGTTGCAGACCTGAAGCCCCTTTGCCCAAATACTTCCTCTGTCTTTCCTAAGAGCAAGCCCAGTCTCTTACACAACCCAGTACGAGCATCTCAGTCAGAAAGTTCACTCTGTGATGTCCTGTTTCCTCCTCTGCACACTTCATCCCGATTCTGCCGTTGTCTCAATAGTGCCATTTTAGCAAACAAGCAAAAACCATGTTCTCCTGGCCCAGGGCAGCCACCCCGCTGCCTTCAGCCGGCACGATACTGACGTTCTGGGGACTCCGAGCAGTTGTTTTGGGGAATGTCCCTCGGTGCCCACTTCCTTGCGCACCGATTCAGGCTGAATGGATGGCAGGATGGCTCAGAGGTGCCCCAGGCCCTGCCTCTGTTTTATAAGACTGTCTTCCCTAGGTGCTTCCAGGCCACCTTGCCCCATGTGACATAATATCCAGCCTCCTCCCAACACCCATCTGCAGAACGTCAGTCCCAGAAGCCGCACGCTGCCTGGAATTTGGGGTGGACCAGCCTGGCCAACATGGTGAAACCCCATCTTTACTAAAAGCACATAAATTAGCTGGGCATAGTGGCACACACATTGAGTCACATCTACTTGGGTGGTTGAGGCACGAGAATCACTTTAACCGAGGAGGCAGAGGTTGCAATGAGCCAAGATCAAGCCCCTGCACTCCAGCCAGGGCGACAGAGTGAGGCTCTGTCTCAAAAAAAATAAAATAAAGGCCAGGTGCGGTGGCTCACACTTGTAATCCCAGCACTTTGGGAGGCTGAGGTAGGTGGATCATGAGGTCAGGAGCTCAAGACCACCCTGACCAACACGGTGAATCCCTGTCTCTAATAAAAATTAGGGGGGCGTGGTGGTGTGCTCCTGTAATCCCAGCTACTCAAGAGGCTGAGGCAGGAGAATTGCTTGAACCAAGGAGGTGGAGGATGCAGTGAGCTGAGATCACACCACTGCACTTCAGCCTGAGAGACAGAGCAAGACTCTGTCTCAGAAAATAAATAAAATAACATTTATTGTGCTCTTAAACTGTGCTAGGTACTGGGCTAAGAGTTTCACAGATGCCCATCAGCAATCAGTATTATACATAATAATTACCAGCCTCATCTAAGGACTTGTCCCAGCCCCTCACCATAGCAGGTCCCCTCGCAACCCCTCTGCAAATGACTGCAAATTAAAAAGATGGGAATTTATTTCTCACTTCTGTAAGGCTCCATGATGTTGGGACCCAGGCTTCTTCTATCTCATTCTTCTATCAATTTCTATTCCTAGAATTGCTTCATGGTCCAAAATGGCTGCTGGAACTCCAGCCATTGTACCTACCATCTAGCCAACAAGAAGAAGGGAGGGGCAAAGGTGGCCATGCCCCTTTGTTGTTTTTTTTCAGACGGAATCTTACTCTGTCACCCAGGCTGGAGCGCAGTGGCACGATCTTGGTTCACTGCAACCTCTGCCCCTGGGTTCAAGCATTTCTCCTGCTGTAGCCTCCCTAGTAGCTGGAATTACATGCGTGCGCTACCATGCCCAGCTAATTTTTGTGCTTTTAATAGAGATGGGGTTTCATGTTAGCCAGGCTGGTCTCAGACTCTTGATCTCAAGTGATCCACCCACTTTGGCCTCCCAAAGTGCTGAGCTCACAGGTGTGAGGCACCATACCTGGCCAGGCCTCTTTGTTTACTGAAGCCTATACACATTGCTTTGTGCCCCTCTTCCATTGATCAGAGCTTAGTCACATGGCCATATCTAGCTGCAAAGGAGGCTGGGAAATGTAACCTCAGGTGCAGGTTCAGGTACAAATCGGGGATTGTGTCCAGGGCAGTCCGGGCTGTAGGGCTCCACTCTGGCTAGGCTGATGGCCATTTACGTCCTCAGGGGCTCCGTTGGCACGCAGCTGCTGAAGCTCCAGCCTCGAAGTGCTTTGTGTAGACTCCCTCAGCCTCTCCTGCAGGGGACTGAAATCGGGGACTGGGGAGCTTTGCCAGTGCCCCTTGTTCTTGAGACCTCTGAGCTCGGGATCTGGCCACACCCCAGTGACAGACCCAGTATCCCGTCTTCCTCCAAGCCAGTGGTGACACAGGCTCCCTGGGGTTGTCACTGAGTTTTTGGTGTGCCTCACTGCCTGCCTTCAGCCTCCACCAAGCAATTAGGAAGGGCGCTCAGATTTCTTTGAGCGAGCAGAAAAAAAGACAAAGAAAAACAAAAATATGTTTCCCTTTGGAAAACCCAGTGATGATGTCAGAGCCTGGTGACACAGGAAGCCAGGAAGTGGCTGGCATCGCTGCCACGTGGGTTTACGAAACAGAGAGTCTGGGGGTGGAGGCCCTGGAGAAAGGTGAACGGGACCTGGCGGGGGCCAGGTGGGGACGGCTCAGGAGTCGTGGGATCAAGTTCCACCTTAGCCCCGGGTGTGCCGTGTGGCTCTGGGCAGCTCACTCTTTTTTTTAATTTGTTTTTTTTTTTGCAAGCCCATTTTGATTATGTATTAACACTTATTTATCTGAAATGGAATTCAGTATTAGAGACTAGGATTAAATTCATATTCTTCTCCATATTAGTTATTACTTAACAATTTAAAGCTCAGTTATCCATGATTAAGCGGTTTTGCATTTTAATTATGGTATGTCAGGAATCTAATATTGTTTTTCACACATTAATGACTCAATGGATTTATATCCCTTATCCATTAATTTCTTCAGTTATCAATAAACAATGTAAAATGTCACAGTACACAGATAAGGTAGACATATCTAATTGGAAGTCTCTCCCAAGGCTTTAAAGCCCTAACTAAACTATTCCTTCAGGCAACCATTAAGACAAGTTGCAAACTGCAAATACATTTTTTTTTTTTTTTTTGGTCATCTCTATTTTAGCTACTGGGTTTACTGCCCTGGGAGTTTGTTTATTTATTTATTTATTTTTAAAGAAAGAGAGAAAGGGGGAGAGAGAACAGGAGTCTTGCTCTATTGCCCAGGCTGGAATGCAATCTAAAAATAGGTATTAAAAACCTCTTTTATGCCGATCATCGGGCTTAACAGAGGAGACAGGAAGGAATAAGGGAAGAAAATAACAAACAGCCAACCAATATTTCATTTAAGTCTGAGAAAGGCTATGCAAATGCTGAAGAGTGATTTACTTCCAATTATGTGGTCAGTTTCAAAATAGGTGTAATACGATACTGAGAAAAATGTATGTTCTGTGGACCTGGGGTGAAGAATTCTATAAATATTCACTGAGTTTACTTGTTCCAGGTCTGAATTCAAGTCATAGATGTCCCTGTTAATTTTCTATCTCGTTGATCCATCGAATATTAACAATGTGGTGTCAAAGCCTCCCGCTATTATTGTGCGGGAGTCCAGGTCTCTTTATAAGTCATTAAGAACTTGTCTTCTGTATCTGGGTGCTCCTATATTGGGTGCATATATATTTATGATCATTGACTCCTGTTGTTGCATTGATCCTTTTACCATTATGTAATGCCCTTCTTTGTTTCTTTTAGCCTTTGTTACTATTAAAGTCTATTTTGCCAGAGATAGCAAAAATTTTTTTTTTTTTTTTTTTTTTGCTCTCCATTTGATTGGTAAATCTTCCACCAACCCTTTGTTTTGTGTCTTTGTGTGTCCTTGCTTATGAGATGGATCTGGATACAGCGAACCGATGGGTTTTGACTTTCAATTTTTATTCAATTTGCCTGTCTGTGTCTTTGATTGGGATATTTAATCCATTTAAATTTAGGATTAATATTGATATTCGTGAGTTTAATATTGTCGTTTAATGCTAGCTGGCTATTTTGCCCATTAGTTGATATAGATTATTCATTACGGAGATACTCTTTACCTTTTGGTAAGTTTTTGGGATGACTGATACTGGTTGCTCCTTTCTGTGTATAGCGCTTCTTCCAGAAGCTCTTGTAAAGCAGGCCTGGTGGTGATGAAATCTCTGAGTGCTTGCTTGTTCGCGAAAAATTTTATTTTTCCTTCATTTATGAAGCTTAATTTGGCTGGATATGAGATTCTGGGTTGAAAATTCTTTTCTTTGAGGATATTGAATATCGACCCCCACTCTCTTCTAGTTTGTAGGGTTTCAGCCGAGAGATCTGCTGTGAGTCTGATAGGCTTCCCTTTATGGGTCACCTGACCCTTCTCTCTAGCTGCCCTTAGAATTTTCTCCTTTATTTCCACCCTGGTGAATCTAACGATTATGTGTCTTGGGGTTGCTCTACTTGAGGAATATCTTTGTGGTGGTCTCTATTACCTGAAGTTGAGTATTTTCCTGCCTTACTAGGTTAGGAAAGTTTTCCTGAATAGTATCCTGAAGAATATTTTCCAGCTTGGATTCATTCTCTTCATGACATTCAGGTACACCTATCACACGCAAATTAGGTCTTTCCACATAGTCCCATGTTTCTTGGAGACTTTGCTCATTCCTTTTTGCTCTTTCTTCTCTAATCTTGTCTTCTCGTTTCATTTCATTAAGTTGGTCTTCGACCTCTGATATCCTTTCTTCTGCTTGATCAATTCGACTGTTAAAACCTGTGCATACTTCAGGGCGTTCTCGTGTTCTTCAGTTCCATTAATTCACCTATATTCCTCTCTAGATTGTCTATTCTCGTGAAGATTTCGTCAGACCTTTTTTCAGGGTTCTTAGTTTCTTCACGTTGGGCTAGAACATGTTCTTTTAACACAGAAGTTTCTTATTATCCACGCTCTGAAGCCTAAATCTGTCCATGGAACGCACTCGTTCTCCATCAGGCCTTGCTCCCTTGTTGATGAGGAACTGTGATCCTCTGTGGAGGGAGAGGCATTCTGATTTTGGGTATTCTCAGCCTTTTTACGCTGGTTTCTTCCCATCATTGTAAATTTATCCACCTGTCGTCTTTGTAATTACCGACTTTCAAATTAGGTCTCTGAGTGGACGTCCCACTTGTTGATTCCCAGCGCCGGAATCTGAGCAACCCACGGCGCGGGCCAAAACAGCGGCGTTAAGATACGTGGTGCTTTTCTGCCCGGGAATCTCCTGTCTGACTTCCTTCTTGAGTCCCTTTTTCAATCAGCTGAATAGGCGGCTCTGCCTTCCCGGAGCTCCAGACGTCGACCAAAAAGGGGACCCAGTCCCATTTACTCTGCACCAAAACTGCCGCGCCGGCCACAAGAGTCGTGCTGCGAGCCGTGGGCCTCCTTCGCTCGGAATCTCCTGGTCTGGGAGCAACAAAAATGCGTCTGAAAGTGCGGCGTCCTCTCGTTCTCTGCGCTGTCACTGGGAGCTGCAATCCTGAGCTGCTAGTAGTCAGCCGTCTTGGATCTCTCTCATTTATTTGTTTATTTTTGAGACAGGGTCTCACTATGACCCAGGCTGGAGTGCAGTGGTGCAATCTTGGCTCACTGCAACCTCCGTCTCCTGGGCTCAAGCGATCTTCCACGTAGCTGGGACCACAGACACACCACCACACCCAGCTACTTTTTTTGCATTTTTGGTACAGAAAGGGTTTCGCCATGTTGCCCAGACTGGTCTTGAACTCCTGATCTCAAGCCATCTGCCCGCTTTAGTCTCCCAAAGTGCTGGGATTACAGGAGTCAGCCATCGCATCCGGTCTCATTTTCTTACTCGTTGAATGAAAGGGTGGGGCCCCTTGATGCCTAGCGCCCTCTAGCCCTGACACCCTGGGGCCCCACCGCATCCCAGAACACCTTTCATCCTGACCTCCAGGCAGCCTCTGAGCAACAGGGAAGGGCCTCTGCTCCCAGCTGGGAGCTGCCCACGAAACGCTGGCCCCGGGGACCGTGCAGGGCCGCCTTCTTCTCCTGCCTCTCTTCTGCTGGGCTCTTGGCAGCTCACAGGTTTCCATGGAACAGGAAAACGCCCGTTCCTCTCCTTAGCAAAGAGAAGCAACTTAGAAGCAATTAGCAGCTCCCCAGGACAGGCGATAAAGGGAAGGATGGTGGGAAAGTAAGCCTGAAGTCGCAGTTTTTACAAAGCTGTTTTTCCCCCTAATTATTATTTTCTTTCTTCAGAAGGAGTCTGGTTCTGTCACCCAGGCTAGAGTGCCGTGGAGCGATCTCAGCTCACTGCAACCTCCGCCTCCTGGGTTCAAGCAATTCTCCCTGCCTCAGCCTCCTGAATAGCTGTCATTACAAGTGCCCACCACCACGCCCAGCTAATTTTTGTGTTTTTAGTAGAGTCGGGGTTTCCCCATGTTGGCCAGGCTGACCTCCAACTCCTGACCTCAGGTGATCCACCTGCCTCGGCCTCCCAAAGTGCTGGGATCACAGGTGTGAGCCACCGCGCCCAGCCTTTCCCTCCCTAATTATATAGAAAATCCAGAAATACAGGTAGGAAGTACAGAAGGAAAAGTGCATGATCCCACATCCAGATGCCCAGAGAGCCCTGTGGGTGACAGAGGATGCATGTCTCCACAGTCTTTTTAGGAAATAATTTCTATTTTATCATATTGGCACCACAGTCATTCTCATGTGCTAATATATTATTTGTTATTTTTCCACGTTTTTTTTTTTTCTCGGTTTTCGTTGTTGAGACGGAGTTTCACTCATGTTACCCAGGCTGGAGTGCAATGGCGCGATCTCGGCTCACCGCAACCTCCACCTCCTGGGTTCAGGCAATTCTCCTGCCTCAGCCTCCTGAGTAGCTGGGATTACAGGCACGCACCACCATGCCCAGCTAATGTTTTTGTATTTTTTTTAGTAGAGACGGGGTTTCACCGTGTTGACCAGGATGGTCTCGATCTCTTGACCTCGTGATCTACCCGCCTCGGCCTCCCAAAGTGCTGGGATTACAGGCTTGAGCCACTGCGCCCGGCTTCCATGTTTTTATTTTTTAAAATTTCAAATACATAGAACAATGAAAAAAAAAAAAAGATCATGTAATTTGTGCCCGCCGTCTGGATTCCACGGATGTTGGCGTTTGCACAGTGATCAAGCCCGTTTTAGTGGCTGTGGAGTATTTCACTAGGGCACACGTGCTTGGGCTCTGTCAGTTACTGATGAATATCTATTAAGCGCCCACTCTGAGCCCAGCAATCTCACAGGCTTTGGGGCCACATCAGTGAACGAAACAGTCATGTGTGCTAAAAGCACATTCCATCTGGGAGTGTGAAGAGATGCAAAGGAACCCTTCAGCATGGGAGAAGTGACATTTCCAAGGGTGGAAGGCCGTATTCGGGTCAGTCCATCCTCCCTAGTACTCTGGCATTTTGGGGATGGTGGAAGGGTTTCCATGAAGACTTGTTGGCCAGCAGTTTGGGACGTGTTTCCTCAGTGGTACGAAATTGCTGGGGCATGCCGCAGCTGGCGGGAAGCCAGCACCAAGCATCTGTCAAGGTGGGTCGGCACTGCCACAGTCCATGGTGAACTGGGAAGAACGTGGAAAATGCAAACTGACAAAGTGGGGCCTGTTCCATTTTTAAAAGAATTTAGGGGCCGGGTGTGGTGGCTCACACCTGTAATCACAGCACTTTGGGAGGCTAAGGCAGGCAGATTACCTGAGGTCAGAAGTTCGAGACTAACCTGATCAACATGGTGAAACCCCCGTCTCTACAAAAATACAAAAAAAATTAGCCAGGCATGATGGCAGGTGCCTGTAATTCCAGCTACGCAGGAGGCTGACGCAGAGAATTGCTTGAACCTGGGAGGCGGAGGTTGCAGTGAGCCAAGATTGTGCCACTGCACTCAAGCCTGGGCAACAGACTGAGGCTTCGTCTCACAAAAACAAAAAAAAAAAGAGGAGGGAGGAAGAATGTAGGGACTTGTCTTCATTTTTGGTGGTCTTGTGTTTCTTGTTGGGTACCAAATGGTAGTGTGTTTTGTGTGTGTGTGTGTTTTTTTTAATGTCCTTGGTTAAGGCTGGATGTGGTGGCTCACACCTGTGATCCTAGCATTTTGGAAGGCGGAGGCAGGAGGATCGCTTGAGTCTAGGTGTTTGAGATCAGCCTGCATGACAAAATGAGACCCTGTCTCTACAAAACAGTTAAAAAATTAGCTGGGTGTGGTGGTGCACGCCTGTAGTCCCAGCTGCTGAGGAGGCTGAGATGGGAGGATCACTTGAGATCCAGGAAGGTGGAGGCTACGGTGAGCCACGATTGTACCACATAAATTAGTTAGGTTTGGCAGCAGGTGCCTGCAATCCCGGCTGTTTGGGAGGCTGAGGCAGGAGAATCACCTGAATTCAGGAGGTGGAGGTCGCAGTGACCTGAGATAGTGCCACTGCATGCCAGCCTGGGCCACAGAGTAAGACCCTGCCTCTAAAATAAATAAATAAATAAATAAATAAGGCTGGGCATAGTGGCATATTCCTAAATCCCAGCCCTTTGGGAGGCCAAGGAAGTGGGTCACTTGAGGTCAGGAGTTCTAGACCAACCTGGCCAACCTGGTGAAACCTCATGTCTACTAAAAATACAAAAATTAGCCAGGCGTGGTGGCGGGTGCCTGTAATCCCAGCTACTCGGGGCTGAAGTGGAGAATCGCTGGAACTCGGAAGGTGGAGGTTGCAGTGAGCTGAGATGGTGTCCCTGCATGCCAGCCTTTTTGAAAGAGCGAGACTCCATCTCAATAAATAAATAATAAAATAAAATGTTCTTTCGTGACAAATCAAAAAGTTGGCAACCCTATGTTGGTCCCCAAAACTGAGAAGAAAAAACAGAATGACTACCCCACACCGTCTAAAAGCGGAAACTGCTTGTAGGTGTCCTGAGTCCACAGATGTCCTGTGGATGTTCCTGTCCATCTCAGAGGGTGGGAACAACACGAGGGCCCAGGCCACAGCCTGCCAAGCTCAGAAACAGGAGAGAGTCACCATGTTTGTGGCCTAAAGCCCCTCCAGCCTCCAGGGACGGGGTGTTTCCTGTGGCCTGGGCATCAGCCCTGCGTGTGATTGCCTGGGAGACAGGTGAGCCGGGCCGTCCGGGAGGGAGGGGGCAAAATAACCCCTGGGCTGCCAGGCGCTGGAAGAATCTTCATCCCTGTTTCCCAAACCAGGAAACGGAGGCATAGGGCGGTTTGTGTTTGGTGCCCGGGGGGATCAGAGATGGGCCGCAGAGCCCGTGGCCTCCCCTCCACACCGGATTCTCACTTCACTAATCAGAAAAATTAAGCAATAATAATGTGAGGACACCAACAACTTGACAACTTTTCATTCCACCAAAAACCAGGGTGTGTGTGTGTGTGTGTGTGTGTGTGTGTGTGTGTGTGTGTTAAGCAAAAATCAGTACCAAGAACAGAATAATCACTTGAATCCCAGAGGAGGAGGTTGCAGTGAGCTGAGATTGTGCCACTGCACTCCAGCCTGGGTGACAGAGCAAGATTCCGGCTAAAAAAAAAAAAAAAAAAAAAGTCAGTACTAAAAAACATTTCTTGAAAACGCCATAAAGTGAAATCTCCCTATCATACCATTTTATTCAAAGAAAGAATTCTGTCCCACCAATGGGAAAAAAGGCAAAAAGGCATAAGCTTAGAAGCTCCTGAGGGACAAAATATAACAATTAAAAAAGAAACCACCTTAGAAGAAAGGCCAGCTGCCCCTACCTGTCACAGTCCAAACACGTGCACCAGAAGCTCAGAAGTTAGAGAACTTCACTCCTGTAACCAAACACCACCTATTCCTCAAAATCTATTGAAATAAAAATTACACAAAATAACCACTCCGAGCCCCCCCACCCCACTCTTCCTTTTTATCTGAGACAGTGTCTTGCTCTGTCACCCAGGCTGGAGTGCGGTGGTGTGCTCTCGGTTCACTGCAACCTCCTCTTCCTGGATTTAAGCGATTTTCCTGCGTCAGCCTCCCAAGCAGTTGGGATTACAGGCACATGCCACCACACCCAGCTAAGTTTTTTGTCGTTTTAGTAAAGGCGGGGTTTCACCATGCTGGTCAGGCTGGTCCCGAACTCCTGGCCTCAAGTGATCCACTCACCTTGTCCACCCAAAGTGCTGGGGTTACAGGTATGAGCCACCACACCTGGCTTTAGAACCCTTATTTTGCTCCTATGTCTTGAGCTCCTGATAACTGTGGCCCAGGTCACCACCGACCCCCAGCCTGCCTTTTAGGGACTGCCACAGCCAAACAGCTTGATTCCAACCTCAGCTCCGCCACCCACCAGCTGTGGACTACCGACCGGTTCTGACTTGCTGTGGGCCTCAGTTTCCTCATCTGTAAAATGGGGGTAGTCAGAGCCCCCCTCCCCTCCCCAGCGGAAACAGAGAGTAACACGGTGTTTAGCTGGGGCCTGGGGCATAGCGCGCTCACTGAGTGATGGCCGGTTTTCCTCTGCTGCCTCCGCCTCTGCGCCTGTCCTGCAGAGGAGGCGCTGGCTGGGCCTGGGGTGGGCGCCTTCCCGCAGGGAGGGCAGGCCGGGAGTGTGAGCGAGGAAAGCGGGAAGGTGCCCAGTACAAGCTCTGCTGACTTCAGGGTTCCGCTGAGGCCACGGCCACCGGCCAAGCCGCCTCTGTCAGAGGGGACAAAGAGTGACCTCCCTGCAGGCTCCCTGATTCCACAGGAACAACTCACAGCCTGGCCTCCAGGCTTTGCGAATCCTTCTTTAAACGGTAAGTGCTGAGCTGTGCGCTTCCTCTCTCCAGAGCGGCCTGGGCACATCCGCTCCAATGAGCTGACGTGTTCGTGCATTTGGCCGGGACGACCACCTCAGAGGCCAAGGCGGGGGGCTGGGCCCCAGCCAGGCCGGGGTGCCGTCCAGGAAGAAGACACTGCTGCCCGTGGGCCTGGCGCGGTCACTCCCCAGCTGCCTGCCCGCCCTCGGGACCAAGTCCCTGCCAGGGGGGCCCGCTGTGAGGATGACATCCAGCTCCAGTGGCCTGAAGTGAGGACAGGCCATCAGATGGGCCCTGGGAAATTTCCACACGATGGCGGCTTTGTTATGGTTCCTTGGACTTCTCTAAATGGTAAAGAATCTGTGGAACTCAGAGCCACTTGCAGGCAGGACGCCTGCGTTCACACTCGAGGAGTTCTTGAGCTACTCGTTCATGTAACACATTTTTTATTGAGCAATTGCTTTGGGCTTGGCTCTGGGGGCTCAGTGGTGGCCGTGACAGGTGACACGCATGGGTGGGCCTTGCCTTGCTGGAGCCACAGTCTCGCGAGAGCCCCAGTTAGACAAGCACATGCCAGTGAAGGACCACATGGCACCGAGAAGCCGCTTCACTCCCACCAGGACAGCAGCTGGGATCATGAAGACCGACCATAGCAAGCGTGGGTGAGGATACGGAGAAGCTGGAACCCATCCTCGTGGCAGCTGGGGATGAACATGGTGCAGCTGCAGCGGAAACAGTCTGGCAGCTCCTCAAAAGATTTCAACGCAGAGTTCTTATGCAGCCCAGCAATTCCATGCGCAGGCTTTTACCCAAGAGGAATGAGAATGCCCCTCCACACTAAAACCTGTCCACAAATGTTCAGAGCAGCAGTATTCTTAGAAGCCGACCAGTGGAACTCACACAGATATCCATCCAGGAAGATATAAGGCATGGTATATCCATGCAGTAGAATATTATTCAGCCATGAAAAGGAATAAAGTGCTGAGTCATGTTACGGTGCAGCTAAATCCTGAAAACATGCTAAGTGAAAGAAGCAGTTCACAGCAGACTTGCATCACATATGTTTCCATTTACAAGGACCGTTAAGAAGAACATTCATAGAGATATAAAGTGGATGCCTGGTTGCCAGGCGCTGGCGCGGGGGGAGAGGGAAGGGGTGACTGTTAAGTGCATGGGATTATTTGGGTGATGAAAGTGCTCTGGAAGTAACAGTGGTGATACTCAAGCACCCTTGCGAACATACGGAAAACCTCTGAACTGCAGTTTTTAAATGTTTTTTTTTTTATTGACATGGAGTCTCGCTCTGTAGCCCAGGCTGGAGTGCAGTGGTGCAATCTTGACTCACTTCAACCTCCGCCTCCCAGGTCCCGGGTCAAGCAGTTCTCCTACCTCAGCCTCCCAAGTAGCTGGGATTACAGGCATGAGCCACCATGCCCAGCTAATTTGTGTATTTTTTTTTTTTTTAATACAGACGGGGTTTCACCATGTTGGCCAGTCTGGTCTTAAACTCCTGACCTCATGATCACCCACCTCAGCCTCCCAAAGTGCTGGGATTACAGGCGTGGGCTACCACACCCAGCCTAATTTTTTTTTTTTTTTTTTAGACGGAGTCTCGCTCTGTCTCCAGGCTGGAGTGAAGTGGTGTGATCTCAGCTCACTGCAACCTCTACCTCCTGGGTTCAAGCGATTCTCCTGTCTCAGCCTCCCGAGTACCTGGGACTACAGGCGCCTGCCACCACGCCCAGCTAATTTGTGTATTTTTAGTAGAGACGGGTGTCACTATGTTGGCAGGCTGATCTCCATCTCTTGACCTTGTGATCTACCCGTCTCAGCCTCCCGAAGCGCTGGGATGACAGGTGTGAGCCACCGTGCCCGGCCGAAAATTGCTAATTTTCTGGCATATGGATTATATCTACATTTTCTTAAGCAGAGAAAAAGATCAGGGCCGGAAGCTTTCTATCTACGTGGGCGCTCTCGGCTCACAAATCCAGGAAAGCATATACGGTATTAATTCCTTTGAAGGTTTCCAGGCTTTTGAAGGCAATGACCGTGGCGCCTTCTTCAAGGTCTTCTTGCTGAGGACAATTTCTGTGGCTCGGTGTTGCCCAGGGAAAGTGCTGGCACACTGTGAGCGCTATGAGCGCTCATAAAGGCCAGGCGTGTTGAAAGCGGCAGGCAGGGTCTGAAACAGCCGCCTTCTGGCTTCTCTCCAGAGCTCTCAGGACCACCCAGATCCGTCTGGCCTCAACGCCAGCCCTGGCTGGGCCTCTCAGTTCAATTGTATCACCTTATAATGAAGGAAACCAGGAAGGTTACTGCCGGTTCCTGTTGGGCAGGTTGTTCACTGTGCAAGCAGCATTTGTCGAACACGTACTATATGCCAGAAAGCATGCTGAGCGCTTTGCCTAAACTGAACCTAGTTTAATCCTCACACTCTTTGGTGAGGGAGTTATAATCCTCAGCCTCTGGAGGCAGGGGCCGTGGGAAGCTTTTTGAGTCCCTCAAATTCACACTCTCTCCCTGGCTGTGTCAGGGGCAACCCTGGCAGGCTCCAGGTCTTCAGCAAAGCAAGGCCTGCCTTGCTGCTGGGAGGGGTCGGGAAGCCTCTACCACCCCTGACCTCCCAGCCCAGGGAGCCCCAGGAGCCCAGGACCCACCCAAGGCTGGGGCTCAGCTGTGGGAGGCACAGTGCTTAGACAGGACCTGGGTCCCGCCTTCCTGACTCTGCTCTTGTGCCAGTTGCTGAATCTCTCTGGGCCTCGATTTTTCTCGTATATCAAATGGGCAGCGACAGCGTCACTTCTAGAGCGGCTTATGGGTGAACTGGCATAACACATGCAAAGCGCTCAGCTCACGAAGGAACCCCTGATGCCCGTCAGGTTCAGAGGCGTGCGCTGGTTGCTTTTCCTCACCACCCACGAGGGCGCGGGCTCAGCTGTCTCCTTCACAGCAGTTCCCGGAGCTGACGCAGTGCCTGGCACATGGCACTCAATAAATATTTTTGAAAAAATTAATGAACAAACGAATTGGTGAACGAGCGCTACTTAGTACCGGGTGCTGGGCACAGACTTCAGATCCGCTGCTGGAAGTCACCAGACTCCTCCTAGAAGGGGTCACAGCCGCCAGTGCCCCATCCCAGCAGGGTCACATTCTCCCTGGGTGGCCTGCTCAGAAAACGCGCTAGAGGAGCTGCTGGGCGGCAGGGGGTTGGGGGAGTCCCCGCCTCTCCTGTTTCTTCGGCCTTGCGGGGCGCCGTGACCTTCCCCACCTGGCCCTGTCCGTCTTGCCGTCTTGCCGGCTGCCCTGGCCACCAGGGAACCCGCAGTGCCCGCCCCGGCTCCCCTTTCACACGGAGAGGGGCGCCTTCTCCATCTGCGCGGCCTCGCCGGGACTTTCCTCCCCAGCACTCAGGTTACATTCCATTCACAAAAACAATCCAGATTGTAAGATGTGTGAGCGAATTATAAGGAAAAAAAGCGAGGTGGAAAAATGTGGTCAGAGAGTGAGTGAGCTGGGATGGGGCACAGGAAATTGTTCCACCCACCCCCTTCCACCCACCCACGCACATGCCCGTCCCGGGGCCAGCTGGGAGTCTTTCGATCTGCTGCGTGGGCTTCCAGGCTCAGGGCTGCCTGTTCTATGCAGGGGGGGGCAGGGGGGCGGGGACACTGAGCAAGAGAGGCAAAGAGATTTGGTGGCAAAGGCGCTAATTAACAACCACTCCGTTATATCCTCTTGGCCAAAGCTGCCAGGTACTGTTGGGCAGGTTGTTCACTGCAAGGGTGCTCGGCTCCATCCAGTCAGCCATGTGCCCTGGCGCAGGGCTCTGTCTGCCCAGCGGGGGCCATCTTTTCGTCACACACACAGGGAGCTCATGCACCGGTGGTCTCAGCTCTTACATCTTTACTTCCAACATGCTTAAAATAGAACTTTGCCCAACGTGACTCTCTCATTCCCAGATTCTCCACGGCTCCCGCTAACCTACAGACCAAAAACAGCAGTCGCAGCACGTTTCCCGATGATTGCTGTGTGTCTGGACAGTGCTAAGGAATTGTGTGTGTCATGCCCCTTCTCTACCGCCACAGACAACTCTGAGGTCATGAGTTCTACAAAAAAACTGCATAAGAGATATATGTACTGTTTAACACATTTTTTATTTTTATTTTTATTTTTTGAGATGGAATATTGTTCTGTTGCCCAGGCTGGAGCGCAGTGGTACATTCTCAGCTCGCCACAACCTCCACCTCCTGGATTCAAGCTATTCTCCTGCCTCAGCCTCCCAAGTAGCTGGGACTACAGGCGTGCGCCACCATGCCCGGCCAATTTTTCTATTTTTCGTAGAGATCGGTTTCACTATGTTGGCCAGGCTGGTCTCAAACTCCTGACCTTGTAATCCACCCACCTCAGCCTCTCAAAGTGCTGGGATTACAGGTGTCAGCCACAGCCCCCGGCCCTGTGACCAAATTATAAACAAATTCCTTTTTGCTGCTGTTGTTAGACGAGTCTCACTCTGTTGCCCAGGCTGGAGTGCAGTGGCGTGATCTCAGTTCAGTGCAATCTCCGCCTCCTGGGTTCAGGCGACTTTCCTGCTTCAGTCTCCTGAGTAGCTGGAACTACAGGTGCGTGCCACCATGCTGGGCTAATTATTTGTATTTTTAGTAGAGACAGCGTTTCACTGTGTTAGCCAGGATGGTGTTGATCTCCTGACCTGGTGATCCGCCCCCCTGAAATTATATGCTGAAATTATAGGCATGAGTCACCATGGCACGCACCCACCTCCCGCCGCAAACAAGTGCCTTTAACCCTCACAACAATAGTGTGAGGTGACCACTGTTACCACCCCATTTTCCAGGTGAGGAAGCGGAGACACGGCGAGGGTAAGCTGCAGGCCGGAGGTCACACAGGAGGGACAGGCAGGCTTTGTGTTGTTTATGTTTTGAGACAGTCTCTCTCGGTCATGCAGGCTGGGCTCAGGGTCACTGCAGTCTTGACCTCCTGGGCTCAAGTGTTCCTCTCCTCTCAGCTTCTGGAGTAAGTGGGACTACAGGTGTGTGCCACCTTGCCCTGCTAATTAAAACAATTTTTTTTAGTGCTATGAGGTCTCACTATATTGTCAAGGCTGGTCTTAAACTCCTGGTCTCAAGTGATCCTCCTGCCTCAGCCTCTCAAAGCTGGGAGTACAGGCATGAGCCACCACAGCCGCCCAGAGGTAGGATTTGAACCCAGGCCTCCAGCTGCAGAAACCCACAGGGACCTCTGCTGCTTCATCTCAGTCCCCACAGCAACCTTGCCAGGGGCCTCTCTCCTTGTCCCCATTTTTTAGATGTGGACACTGAGATCCAGAGGGAGCTACCCCTTATCCAGGGCTGCTCTTTGCCACCACACTGTCCCCTGCATACAGCAGGTGCTGGATCGATGTGTGTCTTAGAGCAGCCCCGCCCCTCTCCAGGTAGGGATTTTTTCACCCTCTGTTTTTCTGTCCAGGGAGCTCTGTAAGGGACAGCTGGGTGGGGACTTCACTCGTTGTTGAGTCCCTTCACCCTTCCACGTTCTTCTCTGATTTTCCTGGTGTGCAGAAGAGACATGACTCTGGCCAGAGCCTGGAGGCTGTAACCTCGGCCTCCCACAGGTCAGCAAACCTCGCTGTGCTTTGCCTGGGGAGAACCTAAGTGCAATGGAATTGCCAACAGTGGGATCGTCTTTAAAGCTAAATTAGACCAGGAGCGGTGGCTCACGCCTGTAATCCCAGCACTTTGGGAGGATGAGGTGGGCAAATCTCTTGAGGCCAGGAGTTCAGGACCAGCCTGGCCCACATGGTGAAACCCCATCTCTACTAAAAATATAAAAATTAGGCCAGGCGCGGTGGCTCACACGTGTAATCCCAGCACTTCAGGAGGCCGAGGCGGGTGGATCACGAGGTCAGGATATCGAGACCATCCTGGCCAATAGGGTGAAACCCTGTCTCTACTAAAACTTCAAAAATTAGTCGGGCTTGCTGGCAGGCTCCTGTGGTCTCAGCTACTCAGGAGGCGGAGACAGGAGAATCGCTTGAACCCAGGGGGCGGAGGTTGCGGTGAGCCGAGATCGCACCACTGCACTCCAGCCTGGGTGACAGAGCAAGACTCCAATTCAAAACAAAAAAAGCAGCTGGGTGTTGTGGCGGGCACCTGTAATCCCAGCTACTGGGGAGGCTGAGGCAGGAGAATCCTTGAACCTGAGAGGCAGAAGTTGCAGTGAGGGGAGATCGCGCCATTGCACTCCAGCCTGGGCGACAAGAGTGAAACTGCATCTAAAAAAAAAATTACTAATCGAGCCAGGATCCAAATCCCATCCCTGGCCTTTGAGAAAACGACTCTGATACTCCATTTCCTCACCCACAGAATGGGCTGATTTCTTTCTTCTTGGGTCTGTTGTGGGCATTAAACTATGCACCCAGCCGGGCGCGGTGGCTCATGCCTGTAATCCCGGCACTTTGGGAGGCCAAGGCCGGCAGATCACTTGAGGTCTGGAGTTTGAGATCAGCCTTGCCAACATGGTGAAACCCATCTGACTAAAAATATAAAAATTAGCTGGGCATGGTGGTACACACCTGTAATCCCAGCTACTCGGGAGGCTGAGGCAGAATTGTTTGAACCCGGGGGCAGAGTTTGCAGTGAGCCAGGACTTTGCCACTGCACTCCAGCCTGGGTGACAGAGAAAGCCTCCGTCTCTCAAAGCAAAAGGGGCCCTCTTTGGATGAGGTCTCACATTCAGTTACAAATCACTTAAACACACGGCAGAGAGCCAAGATCGCATCACTGCACTGCAGCCTGGGTGACAGAGCGAAACTCTGTCTCAGAAAAAAAATAATAAACCCAACCATGCAGTCTTGGTAACATGCCTGGAAGCACACAGTAGGCGCGCAATAATTTCTCTCTTTCCCTGTCTTCATGCCGGCAAAACAGGGCACAGATCTGGCAGCTTAAAGGGACTGCTTTTCAGGTTGAATCCTTACCCACATGGCCCCATGAGGCTCAATCCTGTTTAGGGATTTTTTCTCTGCTGCATCTGTCAGTGTCATAAATACTTGCAAGGGGAAGAAAAAAAATTCCCCCAGACTTGACGTCAGCACAAACAGCCCTAATTGGTCCTGGAGCCTCATAATTCTCAGATTGTCTTGACCATGTGTATCTAGGAAATTCGCAGCAGCAAAGGTGAAGGGTGTTTTCATTCGTAAATTGAAGTGAAGGCTTTGTCTCCAACTGAAATTTGGCTCCAGCCCCTCACCTTGGGGCACTTTTTCTGTGTGTGTGCAGAAATCTGACTTATCGCTTTCTTAGGGAAAGGAGAAAAGGCATGAATATTTAATTATTCCGCTGCCAAGAAGGGAGGGTTAGGAGCTAGATGAGGAAAGAGCTGGGTTTTTCTCTTCCAGGCCAAGGCAGGGCCCAAAACACCCCTTCAGAATCTCCCCTGGCCTCCCCCTTTTTGTCATTTTGGGGCTGGCGCAGCAGAGCAGGACCGCTTGTGTCTCTATTTTCGGAAAGCATCAGCTGTCGGGTGAGTTTCGTTAATTTCCAGCCAGATCTTCTGAGCTCCTCGACATATTTTGTTTTGTTCTCGATACACTTCAGCGAAGGAGGAGGAGGGAGAGGAGAGGTGAGGTCCAAGCTTGCCTGTGTGGCCAAAGAATTACCGGCTGAGAGGGAAGGGGGGCCTGTGGCTGACGAGGCTAGAACATTCTGCAATGTGGAAGCCAAAAAATTCCAAAAGAAACATTCTGTAGCTTCCAGCCTGTAAGAGGAGGAAGAGGATTTCCTCTCTGGGAAGCTTCTGGGGACTCTAGGGAGGGACCCATCAGTGGCAGCCCCTCTGGCAGCCAGGATGGAGGGGCGGGGTGGGGGGACAGGAAACAGCGTCAGGACTCTGGGCAGCACCAAATTTGGAGAAGCTCAGGGGCGAGAATTTCAGCCGAGGCAGGAACAGGACCCTGTAATGACCGAGGCTCCTCTGATCTTGGGGAGAGCTGCCTCTCTTTCTCGGGTGGGTAAACTGAGGCAGTGAGATGCCTCCACCCTGCAGGGCAAGTTTCCAGGAGCGCTGCATGTCAGAAGACAGTAATCACAGGTGCCGCCGGCTGAGAGCCTACAGAGCATCACAAACTTCACATAGATTTTCCTGTGCCCTTGGCACATCCCGAGAGGGGTGAGCCATTAGGCCCAGAAGACAGACATGGAAACGAGCTGAGAGGCCACCTCTTTCTCCACTAATATTTTAAAGCTGGGCGCAGCGGCTCACACCTGTCATCCCCGCACTTTAGGAGGCTGAGGTGGCCAGATCACGAGGTCGGGAGATCGAGACCATCCTGGCCAACGTGGTGAAACCCCGTTTCTACTAAAAATATAAAAAATTAGTCCGGCATGGTGGTATGTGCCTGTAATCCCAGCTACTGGGGAGACTGAGGCAGGAGAATCGCTTGAACCTGGGTGTGGAGGCTGCAGTGAGCTGAGATGGTACCACTGCCCTCCAGCATGGGCAACAGGGTGAGACTCTGCCTCAAAGTAAATAATTAAAATGGAACCCTGATGAGTAATTGAATTTGAAGTTGGGGCTGCCTCTCCAAAGCCTGGGTACCACTTATTCTATCCCTAATTGGCCTTGAGGCCCACCCCAGCTTGTAGGCACTCGTGACTAAGAGCAGTGAGCGGCCGGAAAGGAAGGGAGAGGAAGGGCTCCGCTGTGGGAACTCTCCTTGGTCCTGGGGTTCGGGCACTGGAACCCTTGAATGGCTGGTTACAGGACACAGAGGAGGCAGGGCCTTGGGGATTCAAGGGTGAATTCGTGGAGGGAGAGATGAGGGATGGGATTGATTGATTGATTGATTTTTGAGACGGAGTTTCACTGTGTCGCCCAGGCTGGAGTGCAGTGGCACAGTCTCAGCTCACTGCAATCTCTGCCTGCCAGGTTCAAGCAATTGTCCTGCCTCAGCCTCCGGAGTAGCTGGGATTACAGGTGCCCACCACCGTGCCCGGCTGATTTTTGTATTTTGGTAGAGACGGGGTTTCGCCACATTGCCCAGGCTGGTCTTGATCTCCTGAGCTCAGGCAATCTGCCCACCTCGGCCTCCCAAAGTACTGGGATTAGACATGAGCCACTGTACCTGGCTGGGGGGTGGGATTTGCAATACTGTATGTGCACACGTGTGTCTGAGTGTGCACATTTCTGAGTGTACCTGTGTTTGTGTGCAGATTTGTGTGTACACATGTGTGTTTGAGTGTGCACATGTTTCTGTGTGTGCACAGCTGCATACTGAGAGGGGCAGGGCTTGCTTTCAGGTGGCGTCTGCTTAGCACTGGACATTTGGGACCCACAGGGGCTTATCTTTGCCCCACTCATTGTGGATCTGTAACTGCTTCTTGTCAGGGAAATGGGCAGCACCCAGAGGGCTCACGATCATTTATTGAATACCTACTGTGTACCAGGCACCCCTTGGCACCTCACTCATGCCCCTGGAGGATCTTAGTAACCCCACTTTCCAGAGACATTGTTCAGAGTCCTGGCAGGAGGGCAGTGCAGGGGACCGGGCTGGGGCCTTGACCCTAGGCCCCTTCCCCCTCCCCTCTCCTTGGGGAGGAGATATCCCAGAGTGCTCCTGAGAGTCCTCAAGTTGTCCTGGCCCTTTTTGCCTGGTTCTCCTCCTTTCCCCCTGTGATGCGGAGACTGAGGCTGGAGGAGGGAGGAAAGCGGGCAGATGAGAAGGTGGTCAGGGTGTGCAGAGGGGAGGTGGGGGGCTGGGTGTGGTGGCTCACACCTGTAATCCCAGCACTTTGGGAGACCGAGGTGGGCAGATCACCTGAGGTCAGGAGTTCGAGACCATCCTGGTCAACCTGGTGACCAACCTGGCACTAAAAATACAAAACTTAGCAGGGCGTGGTGGCAGGCGTCTGTAGTCCCAGCTCCTCAGGAAGCTGAGGCAGGAGAATCACTTGAACTCGAAAGGCAGAGGTTAAAGTGAGCCGAGATGGTGCCATTGCACCCCAGCCTGGGTGACAGAACAAGACTTAGTCTCAAAAAAAAAAAAAAATTAGGGGAGATGGGGGCGAGGACTGCAGACGAGAGGTGGCCTGGAGGCCTGTCCTTTTTTAGAGGACTCTCTGCTGTGTCCTCCTTTCCTCTCACCTGCGGGGAACCTAAAGCCCACCCATCCCTCCACGCTCAGCCTAAGGTCACCTTCTCCATGACGCCCTTGGCCAGCGCCTGCTGTCTGTTTCCAAAGGTCCAGTTCGAAGTTGTGGCTCGGTTTCTGGTTGGTCTGTCTTTGTCTGTGGAACTCGTTGGGACAGGGCCACATCCCCGGCCTGAGAAAGACTCTGTTGGTGCATGACTCCATGGATCAAAGGGGCTTGGACCTGGGTTTGAGTCCTAACCCGCTCCTATGAGCCGTGTGACCCTCTGCAGTGCCCTGAGGTGCTGCATTTCATACCTAGCACTTTAAAGGGGCTTAGAACGCCCCCAAAGCCAGACTCCTCTCCCTCACCCCTACTTCTGGTTGCCTCTCTGTGTGTCACACAGTCTCTGGCCTCAGGGCCTTTGCACCTGCTCCCGCCTTGGCCTGGTATGCTGCTTCCCTCTCTACCGCCTCAGCCTGGCCGACTCCTCTCCTTCCGGCCTCAGCCTCCATCTCCTCTGGGAAATGTCCCTCATCTCCCCATGGCCGGGTCATGTGTTGCTCTGGGACACCCGCAGAATCGCTGTGCAGGTGCCTGCTCCTGGCCAGCCCCTGTCCCCCAGAGCTCCTGGAAGGTGGGGATTGCATAGAGCTTCTATCCCCTATCCTCAGGGACTAGTCCAGGGCCAGCCACCCCAGGGCGCCCACTGACGCAGGCTGAATGGGTGACAGCAGACAGAAGAGCTCCTCCCTTCCCGCCACACCCTGGTCCGCAGCCCACACAACACCAAGCTCAGGGACATGGCAGATGGAGGGCCACAATCTGAGACCCTACTGTGCCAGGGGTGCTGAAGTCAGTTCCTGAGGCCCCAGCACACAATGAACTGCGTGAAAGCCACCAGCAAGCACCTCTTGTCATCACAATGCTTGGCCCTCTGTCCCGAGGACATCCCGGGGTCTCCGGAGGCGGGAATGGCCCAGCCAAACGCCCTGGCCTCGTGCCTGCCTGCAAGCCTGCTGAGGGCGGGACCCACCTGGCGACTCCTTCCTTCCAGCTGCCGGCTCCGGCTCCGGCTCCGGGGATTCTGGCCACACCTTTCCTGCAGCCGCCCCCTTCTTTTTCCGGTCCCCACCCTGTGGGCCGAGCTGCTCCATTTTCTGCCTGACCCCACCCCTTGCCTTCCAGGGCTGCTGGCCTGGGGCCTGAGAGGGGGTGGCGCTGTGCTTGCTGGGTGTCAGCTTTGGGGACAGCAATGCCTGTTGGTATAGCAGCCGGCGGGCAAGTGTCCACCAGTCACTCAGCATCCCTGAAGGTATCGTTATCCCCACTTCATGGATGGGGAAACTGAGGCTCTCAGTGGTTATGTAACTTGACAGGGTCACATAGCTGAGTGATTGGCAGAGGCAGGGCAGGGCTTGAGCCCGGGCATATCCACCTTCAACAGGGAGAGCAACTGCCATCCTCCCGCTGGAGACGGGCACACAGCAGGGCTCGTGGGCTTCAGCCCTCCCTGAAGCTGCACCTGGGACCCTCGCACCTGGAGGAGGCGCTGAGAACTGTGCTGGAATCAGAAAAGACAGCACTTTCCTCAGCTCCGGCCCCAAACCAGCCAGCAAAATGCCTGGATGGCTCAGAAAGTCAGAAGGGACTTTGCCCAAATGGCAGTTCCAAGAGCAGAGACTAGAAGCTGTGATGTCCCTTCCTTCTGACGTTTCTCCAGAAGAGACCGTGGTGTGTGTGTGGTGGACAGATACCCACTCACAGCTGGGCTCTGTGAGAGAGGAGATGGGGCAGAGGGTGGGGAGACCAGGGCGTCTGTGGGTCACCCCAGCACAGGGCGAAGGAGAGAGGCAGCCGCTCAGCCCATAGCAGAGCCCTGTTAGTGGCAGCCACGGAACTGTCAAGGAAAGAGGTATGGAAAGGCCCAGCATGGCATTCACGCCTGGCATCCCAGCACTTTGGGAGGCCAAGGTGGGAGGATTGCTTGAGCCCAGGAGTTTGAGACCAGCCTGGGCAACACAGTGAGACCCCATCTCTACAAAAACTTTGAAAATGTTAGCCAGGTGTGGTGGCACACATCTGTAGTCCCAGCTACTTGGGAGGCTGAGGTGGGAGGATCACTTGAGCCCGGGTGGTAGAGGCTGCAGTGAGCGATGATTGCACCACCACACTCCAGCCTGGGCGACAGAGTGAGATCCTGTCTCTAAAAGAAAAATAAGAAAGGGCCCTGGCTGGGGGGGTCAGAGGAGGCTGATTTCAGCTCAGCCCTGTCAGCTATCAGCAGCTGCATCACCACTGTGACCCTCGGTTTCCTCATCTGTACAGTGAGCAAAACATAGTTCCTCCCCGGCGGCTGCCCTGAGACCTAGAGAAGCCACCACCGCAAATCACAGGGCAGCTTGATGCCTGAACATATTAGGAAAAAAGGAAGAAGGTCCGGGCGATCTGCAAAGGTCAGTTTGAGGGTTAGCGGAAGAATCCCGCATCTCCTCCCTGGCCTGGCCTTAGCCTGGCCCCACTTCCTGTCCTGAGCTGGCCAGTTAACTGTGCCCTTGTTTAACCCCCTCCTGCAGCCAGCTCTGCCAGGAGGCACCTCGGTGCTTTGGTTTGATTGGGCCCTGCCTGCGCTTTAAAGCAGAAAGTGGCTCCTCTCTGCAGGACCCAGCAGGGGCAGTCCCTCCCCCCAGCTCTGGGGCGGCCCCAGCTGCCCCTGTGTTCTGTATCCAGCTGCCTTGATTTCATGGTGCTCAAATGTTCAAGGTCACTGGGTCGCCCAGGGTGGCTGCTTCTCTCCCCTCTCCTCTCCCACGCTGCTGGGACTGCCAGAGTCCCTCCCGCCCGGCCTGGCTGATTCTTCTCCTAAACTCACCCTCCCCCCAGCTTGCTGCTATTCCAGACCCCAATCTCCTGGCCTGCCGGGTAGTCTAGTGGCCACCAGAGACCTTCCAGAATTGCCCCTCGAAAGGTCTGAGACGCCGGAGGGAACTTTCTTCATTCTCAGGGAAGGACTCCATTGGTCCCGATCAGGCCTCGGGCCGTTTCTTCGCCAATAGCAGTGGCCAGAAGAATGGGAAACTGTGATTGGTCGGGACTGGGCTACGTTTCCCCTCGTTGCCAAGGTTCAAGGGCAAAGTACGGGGACTGGCACCGTCCCCAGAACCTCAGGGACATGGGGAGGAGCAGCCCGTTTCCAAGCCAGGATATAGTTCCAGGGCAGGCAGTAGAGGCCCATGGTGACCCCAAACTGCATGCCACTCCCAGGGCACATCCCAGGTGGGAAGGGCAGGGGGTCTTCTCCTGACTGCACCTGACCCCACCCCGTCTGCACTGCGTCCCAGGAGGGGCGGTGTGGCCACCCCACTGTGTGGTCCCTTTGCGAGCCAGCCAGGCCATCACGGTGCCTCTGGCCTCCCCTCCCTGCCGCCAGCGCACACATTGCAAACATCTGCCCCGGCCGCCGGCTGCTGGGGGTCCCCCCTGCTGCTGACAGGAACCAGTGCGCCTTTTATCACCCTCGGTGCACATCTGGGAGCACTCTGGCCAGTGTGCCGGAGAGCTGACTCCCAGCCAAGCTAATGGGAGCCGGGGAGGAGGGGTGGCCTGGGTCTGGGAAGCGCCTCCCCGTCCCGGGCCAAGCTGTCCCATGTGACCTCCAGCTTCTGGACGGTGTCCACAGAGGCCGTTGTGTAACCGCCTTGTCCAGGAGCAGGGCAGGCCTGGGCGGTGGGTGGGGTCCCACCAGCAAGCCTGGCCTGCCAAGAGCAGATGGGGGCCTCTGGGGTGGCTTAGGGACAGGGGACCGGGGCTGTTCTTATTAGGGGCTGATGTGCGTCTTCGTTCTTCCCGCCCACCCTCCTGCCTTTCTCCCTTTCTCTTTTCTTTCCCTTTCCTTCCTCTCCCCCGTCTCTCTGCGTCTCTGTTGATCTCTCTGTCTTTCTTTCTTGTCTGCTTCCTTTTTCCATTTTCTTCCTTCTCTCTTTTCTCCCTCCCTCTCTCCCTCCCTTCCTCCCCTCTTCTCTCCTTTCTCTCCTTCCCCTCTCTCCAGCCCATCCTTCTTTTTTCCTTCCTTTTTCTCTCCTTCCCACAACTTTTTCTCTTTCCCCCTTGAAGATCACATTCTGAAGATCTCTCTTTGAAAGGCAAGAGCCTGAACAAATGGCGTGATTTTGGACCAGCCGGTCTGCCTGCTTCTAAAGGTGGGGTGGCAGCGGTGCTCTCTGCACCCTTGCCCACCTCACCCACGCCATGGGCTGTTTCCCCTTCCCTGCAGCTTTTAGGCTCTTTTTCTTTCTTTCTTTTTTGACAAGGTCTCACTCTGTCACGCAGGCAGGAGTACAGTCATCCAGTCTCCACTCACTGCAGCCTCCCCTCCCAGGCTCAAGGGATCCTCCCGCTTCAGCCACCCAGGTAGCTGGGACCACAGACACCCACCACCAGGCCTGGCTTATTCTCTCTCTTTCTTCCTCTCCTCCCCCTCCCCCTCCCCCTCTTCCCCTCCCCTTCTCCCCCCTCCCCTCTCCTCTCCCTCCCCCCTCCCCCCTCCCTTACCTCCCCCTTCTTCCTTCTCTTCCTCCTCCTTCTTCTTCTTTTTCTGGTAGAGACAGGATCTCACTATGTTGCCCAGGCTGGTCTTGAACTCCTGGTCTCAAGCGATCCTCCCACCTCAGCCTCCCAAAGGGTAGGGACTACAGGCGGGAGCCACCACGCCCGGGATCCACAGCTTTATAACGGAGAGAGCTGAACCTGCGGGCTCCAGCGGCCGGCCCCAAGCCCCCCTGATGCTGATGGATTGCTGACATTTTGAGACAGACACGGTGCCAAGAGCACTTGCTGGACCTCTGCAGAGCTGTGACCCAGGCTGGCGGTTTCGCTTGCGCCCAGCTGTCTGTCCATCCATCTGTCTGTGGCTTCCCTCGAACGCCACCTGCTGAAACCACCACCACCACCAGGCCACTTGACAGCGTGTTTGTTTTGTTTAAAAGCACCAGCTCTTCTGCGAGTGAAAATCCTCACCAGGAGAGGCTGGGGAGGCTGGTGGAGCCAGGGGCCCAGGGGAGCGTGGGCCGGGGGTCTGGTCCCTGGTCCCCTCAAACCCAGCACAGCAGGGAAGCCCTGTGTCCATCCCTTCACTCCTCTGTTTATTTCTCAAAGATTGCCCGAGTCCAGTTGGGGGTCAGGGTGTGAGCCAAGCGTCTGGAGTATAACAGCATGCGAGGCGGAGCGTCCTGCCTCCTCCATATTAGTGGAATGCGGGAAATAAAACACAACCAAGTGGGAAAACACAGGTAATTGTCATGCAGGGGGGTCTAGGAGGGAAGTCAGCCAGGTGCCGGAGCACGTGAGTCTAATGCGGCCTGCTTCTGGGACGCTCCTTTCACCTGGGCTGGGCAGGAGGAGAGGGCCTAGTCCCGTGGGGAGCAGTAAGAACTCTCCAGGCAGCAGGAGCACATGTGCAAAGGCCCTGAGGCCCGAGAGGCTTGCTGCGCTGTAGGGTATGGAAAGAAGCCAGAGAGGGGGGTGCTGACATGGAGGCACCAAGGGAAGGGGGGCGGGTCTAATCTGGGCATCCCGTGGGCCAGGGTAAGGACTTGGAGCTTTATTTTTTTTTTTTTATTTTTTTCTTTTTTTTTCTGAGATGGAGTTTCGCTCTTGTTACCCAGGCTGGAGTGCAATGGCGCGATCTCGGCTCACCGCAACCTCCGCCTCCCGGGTTCAGGCAATTCTCCTGCCTCAGCCTCCTGAGTAGCTGGGATTACAGGCACGCACCACCATGCCCAGCTAATTTTTTGTAGTTTTAGTAGAGACGGGGTTTCACCATGTTGACCAGGATGGTCTCGATCTCTTGACCTCGTGATCCACCCGCCTCGGCCTCCCAAAGTGCTGGGATTACAGGCTTGAGCCACCGCGCCCGGCCTTGGAGCTTTATTTTAAGAGCAATGAGGAGGTCACTAGTGGGCTTGAGCAGGGGAGCCTCAGGGTCTGTCTCAGGTTTTGAGAAGACACCTTGGCCAGGTGGTGGGAGGGTGTGAGGGGAGGGAGAGTGAGCAGGTAGGAGAAGATTCTTCTTGTTTAAGTGGAGATGCTGGTGACATTGATGGCATGGTGACACCGGAGGTGGGGAATAAAGGATGAAACCTGGAGCAGTCAGAGGGTCCCTACCCTCCCAGGGGGCTGGCTAGCAAAGGGTATAATTACTCAAGTATTGACAATATAGAGTCAGAAATATGAAATATATGGGCAGCTTTGGAGGCTGCAGAAATCCTTAAGGGCACTCAACCAGTCTTGGGACAATCTGGAAGGCTTCCTGGAGGAGGAGGAGGCATTCGAGCTAAAAATGAAAGGAAGAAAACCAGCAAGAAGAAAGTGGAGTGGGGAGGCAGAAAACGGTGTTTCAGGCAATGGGGGCTGCCTGCGCAAGAGGACAGAGGCGAGAGAAGACATGCACATTTGAGGGCTACAGAAGCTAAATGCTCCCCGTTGCACAAGCGAGAAGGCGAGGCAGGGTGGGGCTGTGGCAGGCCTGAGCTCCCAGAGCGTGGGGGACTTTGTTTTGAGGACCCCAGGGGCCGCCGGAGGATTTAAGTCTTAGTGTTACCGTCATCGCCAGATTTGTGGTTTGCAGAGATTCCCTCGGTTGCCGGTGGCATGGATGGTGGGGAGACGTGCCCAAAAGGGGGGTTCTAACTCAGCAGGTTCCTCCCTGAGCTGCCCATCCCATATTCCAGATCCAGCACCAAGCACCTGAGCCTCGTGCTGGAGGGGCCGTAAAAGGAAAATAAAACACGGGGGCCCCGTTCATTATGCCAGGACAAACGAAGCTGAAACCTGCGTCACGCAGAGCGGGAGGGGGGGTCGGACAGGGTCTTGCTCGGTTGCCCGGGCTGAAATGCAGTCATGTGATCTCAGCTCACTGAAACCTCCTCCTCCCGGGTTCAAGTGATTCTCCTGCCTCAGCCTCCCAAGTAGCTGGGACTGCAGGCACTCGCCACCATGCCCGGCTAATTTTTGTATTTTCAATAGAGACGCGTTTCACCATGTTGCCTGGGCTGGTCTTGATCTCTTGACCTCCAGGGACCCACCTGCCTCAGCCTCCCAAAGTTCCGGGATTCCAGGCGTCAGACACTCTGCACAGCCTAATGTTTGTATTTTCAGTAGAGACAGGGTTTCATCGTATTGGTCAGGCTGGTCTCCAACTCCTGGCCTCAAATGATCCCACCCAGCTTGGCCTCCCAAAGTGCTGGGATCACAGGCCTGAGCCACCGCACCCGGCCATGGAGCTCTGATTTCTAAATGTCTCTCGTGAGTCTGATGTCTGATGGGGGCAGCGGCCGGTCCACCTGCATCAGACACACCTGGCCCCACTCACACTCCTGGAAGGACAATCGCCCAGCATGGGGCACTGGCATCTGTCTCTCTTTTTGGTACTAGAAACAACATAGTTTTAAACTAAAAGAGAAAGTCCTGTATATAACCGTTCAAGCCGCCGCATGAACAGCATAGCTTTAAAAAACGTTTAAATATTTAAGACAAGTAGCTGGATGTGACGGGCGTTGGGACCAGCAGTTGAGGCTGTCAGTGATGTGGCTGCTCGGGGTTTGCAGAAGAAAAGGTAACAGAAGGTGACAGGAAGCTCCAGGGATTCGGCTCCCCAGGAATCGGGGGCTCACTGTTGCCCCGCAGCCATCATTTCCACATTAATGAGCCCACTCGACTCAGGACCATTTGCTAGGGTCCTTTTCCAGAGAAAGCAAGTTCTACATTGGACTCCATTTTCTGGCTCTTGGAGCTCTGATTTCTTTTTTATTTATTTATTTATTTATAAGACCAGGTTTTACCATGTTGGTCAGGCTGGTCTTGAACTCCCGACCTCAGGTGATCCACCCGCCTTGGCCTCCAAAGTGCTGGGATTACAGGCCTGAGCCACCGCACCCGGCCTGGTCCAAGTGTCACGATCACGCTGTGCACATCTTCCCTGTGGGAGCAGCTGGGCACCATCCTGGGAGAACTGAGGCACGTCGGTGTTGAGGAGTGTTGGAGTCAATCACGATGAGCACTAAGCGCACTGGGCCCCCCGGAGCTGCTCTGCGGAGAGGAGTGTGGGCCTTCCAGGCAGATGCAGTGGCCGAGACAAAGGCTCAGTCAGGATGGGGACGTTTGGTCTGCCTGGGGAGAGGGCGACCGCAGGCGGAGGCGCTGGAGAGAGCCTGCATGCCAAGCTTCAGTGTCTAGACGTGATCCCTTAGGTAATGGGGAGCAATGGAAGGTATGCGAGCAGAGGAGTGAGAGAGTGGGTGTTCAGGAAGGCTGTCCCTCCCAGCTCTGAACTCCCACTGCCCTCCCAGGGCAGCCTTTCTGTTCCCCTGCCTGACCACTGCTGCTCAAGGCCGTGATGCTCCTTGGAGGCCACCCTGCCCAGTCCCCTTTGAAAGCCTCAGAGCCGCCGGCACCTCTTTCCTGTGCCAGGGACCCCTAGGAGCCGGAAGCAATGCATTGTAGCGCTGGCCTCCAGGATTTCCTGCAGTGGCCCATGAGCTGGACAGGTCTTTGTGAAAACCCTTCCCAGAGAGCCCTGTGCTGCCTGGCCAGGGTCAGGCCCGGGAGCTGGCCAGAGGGTTGTTTGCTCAAAGTGAGTGGGAGGGGAGAGGACCGTGGATACTCTCTGCTTGTGGGGGCTGCGGGGGCTTCGGGGTCTCTGGGGCCTCCTTCAGCAGCTCCCAGCTCTTGGGGCAACCTAGTGTCCCCGTCCCTCCTTCTCCAGCATGCCCTGCCCTGGTGGGTGCACAGCAACACTCTGACTGGGTGGCAGCTGCCATCCCCCGCCCTGGCTGGCTGTGGGCTCCCCTACTGTTTGCAGCTGGCAGAAATGACATGAGACAGCCTCCGGCAAAACTGGGACATCATGACCTCTGTTGAGACAGTGTCCCCCTCCTCATTCCCCTCTCCCTCATGGTGCCAGGCAGGACCCTGCACTGAGGGCATGCAGGGGGATGAGCTGCCAAAGGTCACCTCCTCCTGCCCCACCCACTCCTGTGAGGGCCAGATCTTGTCACTCCCAGACTCAAACTGCCTCTTGGCTGAGGAGGGGATCCACACAGACCCAAAAGAAATTTTATTTTTATTCATTTATTATATTTTTTTTTTGAGACAGAATTTCACTATTGTTGTCCAGGCTGGAGTGCAATGGCGTGATCTCGGCTCACAGCAACCTCCCCCTCCCAGGTTCAAGCAATTCTCCTGCGTCAGCCTCCTGAGTAGCTGGGATGACATGCATGTACCACCACGCCTGGCTAATTTTGTATTTTTAGTAGAGACGGGGTTTCGGGGTTTCTCCATGTTGGTCAGGCTGGTCTTGAACTCCCGACCTCAGGTGATCCACCCACCTTGGCCTCCCAAAGTGCTGGGATTACAGGCATGAACCACCCAGCCCGGCGAGGAATTTTATTTATGCAAATAATGTCCACCCAGAGCCTAGCAGACAGAGGGGCTTAGTGAAGGGTGTCAGGGTGCGGGGCCAGTGGGGGAGGAAAGAAGATGTCACTGCTGCCCCAACCCAGTCAGGGATGAAGGGGCCTCCCCGTCCCCCGATCCACAACCTAGTGCCTCCCCTGCGTGGCTCTGTGCCCACAACCCCCCGGGGTGTGACCTGCCCTGCCAAGAGCAGCAGCCTCCCAACCCCGCCAAGGTCACGGCGTTTCCTGTCACCAAACTTCCGACGCTGCTCCGTGTTCCCTGTGACCTGGCTCCAAACGGGACCCGGATCGTGCTGATGAGAAAGCCTCGCTGGGGCAGGAACCTGCGCTAAGGTGGAAGTCGGGGCCCTGGTTTCTTCCCAGGGGAACTAGAGGGAACGTTCTCTGAGCCCCCAAGCCTTCTGAGTCCCTCTGTCCAGGACCAGGAGCACCTCGCTCTGCCCAGCCCCGCCTGGCCGGCCTGGGGACCTTAACACGAGCTGTTCGGTGGGGTCCTGGTTACAGCAGGAGGTATATGGGAAGCCTTAACCGCTGCACACAGACTGGGGGGTGTCTCTGTCCACAGCAGGAGGTATACGGGAAGCCTTAACCGCTGCACACAGATTGGGAGTCTCTGTCCACTCTGAGATGCCTCTGAGTCCTGCTCCTCTCCTTCAGGCCATGGCAAAGCCACACAGAGCAGGATGGAAGTCTGAATCTGTGACATGCCAGCTGTGTGGCTCTGAGCAAGGCGCGCCCCCCTCCAGAGCTCTGTCGTCCCACCTGCAATGCGGCCATCCCCACTGGCAGGGAGTCTGCACAGCTGTGGGTCTCCTTCGCCCTCGGCTCTGCCCGAAGTGGGACAGGGCCTCCTGGACTGTGCTTTCATGCCAGGGGAAACATTTCATCAATCAATAGCCTCCCTGGCCTGCGGATCGAGGGGCACCTTGACGCTCATTGGAGAGTCAAGGGAAACAGAGCTGCTGTTAGCCGAGCACGTCCTCCGCGTGCCCCCAGGCTTCTTGTGTCCTCACCTGGCCTGCCTTTGCGTTGCCATGTTCCAGATGCAACCCCCAGTCTAGGAGGGGACTTGACTTCCCTGAGGTCAGCTGGAGCCAGGAACACCTTTGTGCAACGGCTGCCTTGGCCCGTCTGGGAGAGATGCGTGGACCCCCTGCTCAAAACAGGCCCTGGGAGTGGTGTAGGCACCATGATGCCCTCAGAAGATTCAGGGATTAAAAAAAAAAAGGCCATGCATGATGGCTCTCGCCGGTAATCCCAGCACTCTGGGAGGCTGAGGCGGGTGGATCACGAGGTCAGTAGGGCAGTGGTGCAATCACAGCTGACTGCAGCCTCCACCACCAGGGTTCAAGTGATCCTCCCACCTCAGCTGCCGGGATAGCTGGGACTATCTGGTTCAAGACCAGCCTGGGCAAAGAGACCAGCCTGGCCAACATGGCGAAACCCCATCTCTACTAAAAATACAAAAATTTGCTGCGCATGGTGACGCGTGCCTGTTATCCCAGGTACTGGGGAGGCTGAGGCAGGAAAATTGCTTGAACCCGGGAGGCAGAGGTTGCAGTGAGCCAAGATCGTGCCACTGCACTCCAGCCCGAGTGACAGAGAGAGACTCTGACTCAAAAAAAAAAAAAAAAAGCCAAGCAATAATGAAATGATTTCCATCAAGAGAGTGCCGTGTGGGACACTCACAGAAGAGGTGGCTTCTCACTCCTGCGACACCGAGCCCTGAACAAGGCGGAGCAGCGCTGCACCCCGAGGGGCTGAGCTTGCAAGCAGAGAGAGCTGCCTGGGCAGAGGCCCTGCGGGAGGGAGGGAGGGCAGGCCAACCTCCAGGGCTTCCTGGGCCATGGGAAAGAGCATCAAGCAGCCCCAGGAGGTTAGCCAAGAGTGGGCAGGTGTGCAACTCAGTTTACCCAGTAGGAAGGCCATGGGGACACCATCTGAGCCCACACTGCGCTGGGTGCTGTGGGAGAGGCAAAGACGCCTGAGCCAGATTTCCTGCCTCCGAGGAAATTCCAATTAGATGCAGGAGAGATGTGCTGGTCTGATAAGGTACTAACAATGGCCCAGGGCAGAAAGCGAGCAGGGCCAGAGGCAGGGCCCGGAGCCCAGAGGCTGGGGCAGCCAGGACCTCCTTCGGGCCTGGGGTCTGGGTCTGGGTGGGGGCCATCTTGCATCAGCCTTGGGAGTAAGGAAGGGAGGAGGGCAGGCGTGGCCAGAACCCTGTACCGTGGGAGCGGGGGTGGGGCAGCCGGGGGCATCCAGGGCGTTGAGTGAGTGTCCCATGGCTGCCTGAGAAATCACAGCAAGCTTTGAGGCTGATACATCACAGCTGCTTCTCCCGTGGTTCTCACTGGGCCCAAATCCAGGTGTGGGCGGGGCTGCTTCCTTCTCGAGGCTCTGGGGAGCCCAGGTCCTTGTGTTCCCAGCTTCTAGGCTGCCCAAATTCCTTGGCTCCTGGCCCCTTCCTCTTTCTCCAAATCCAGCATCGGAACATCTTCCGGTTCCTCTCTCTGGCTCTGATGCCCCTGCCTCCCTCCCCTGAGGGCCCCAGGATTCCTCGGGTCCACTGGCTAATCTAGGATGCACCCCCACCATCCAGGTCCTTCACCAATCACGTCTGCAGAGTCCTTTGGCCACCCAAGTTAACACAGTTGCAGGCGCAGGGAGGGGTTAGAACAGGGGACACCTCTGGGAATTGTTATTCAGCCTTCAGGGTTGATGTCGAGGCCGACACTTCTGGGCTGGAGATAAGGACCCTGAGGTCAGGGTGGGGGACAGGACGAACCTACCGTCTACAGGGGCTGGAGGGGAGTGAGGAGCCACAGAAAGCCTCATCGTAGGATGTGACTGTCACATGCAGCCAACACCAACAGGCTGGGTATTGTGGGGCCCTGTGAACCCCAAACTTTGGAGCAAGAAGTTCCAGCTTGGTCTCTCACCGGCTGTGTGCCCTAGGGCAGGTCACTCTGCCTCTGTCAGCTTTACTTTCTGCAAGTGAGGGGCGGGGTGGGCAGAAGAGGCCCGGGCTTTCCAGGGCTTGCGGGGACATCGGTGGGAGGACATTTGTAACCGGTATGACACAGTGGCCAGCACACAGTAGGTACTCAACCTGTGATGGGCATCGACCATGGGGCATCCCAAATGGGGCCTGGGAGGAAGGTGAAATAACCCATCCCAAGACCACTTTACAAGATGAGAAAGTAAAGCCTGTCCCGAGAACAGCCACAGGACAGCTGAGGGATCAGAGACCTGGGCACGCCCCAGAGAGCATTTAATGAATGTACATCAAATGAATGAGCCAGCGACTGTGAGGCAGCATTAGCTGCGGCAGGGTGCTCCGGGCCCCATGCAGGGGAGGGAGCTGCAGAGCGAGGAAGTGAGGCTACTGAGCGCTGCCCAGGACAAATGACAGAGCCACTGGCGCAGTGCAGCGGAGGGCAGAGGCTAGAGCCCAGTTGAGCCCTTGCCCTCTCACTGTGCAGATCCCTAACTCTGATAAATGGCCCTGAGCTGGGTCCCAACCAGCGTGGAGCCTGCTCCTGGAAGGGGCGGTCACAAAGCCCGCAGGCCAGGGGCCTCCTGCCCAGAATTGCCTGTCCAGGGGTCAGCTCAGATGACGGTCAGCTCCTCCTCCCGGCGGGCTTTGGGGGCTTCACGTGCACTTCCTGTCTGAGAAGCGCTGGTCAAGGAAGGGGGTCAAGTTGGGTGACCGGATTGCTTGGGACCAGGGTGTGTGTATCTGTTGAGCTGAGCTTGTAAAATAATGTGACTTCAGGAGTGGGAGGCTCAGGGTGACATGACAGTGATGGGGACAGCCAGCGGGGGCCGTGTGTTTTGGCTGGGTGGACCCCAGACATTGTGGCCTGGTCCAGACCCAGGAGACGAACTGGCTCTGCCCTCAGCATCCACAGTCCTTACAACACCCCACAGGCCCTGTTCTAAACATGCTTGGTCCGTCAGTCATTTACTATGCCAAGAATGGTGTGGGAGGCCCCAGTGTTTATCCCACTTCACAGGTGGAACAAGAGAGGCACGGCAAGGCCAGCGACTTGCCCAGGATGGCTCGACGTGTAAGCAGCTGAGTCAGAATTCAAACCCAGATGTCCCGGCTCCAGGATCCTTGCTTTCAGCCAGTCTTCAAACTGCCTCTCGGAGGGCACTAGGGAGCCACAGACAGTTTGAGAGCAGGAGCGTGGCACGCATGAAACAGAGTTTTGGAGAACTGGATGCGGCAGAAGCATGCTCATGGGATCACTGGGGTAAGCATTCTTCGGGGGTTGGGCTGGGAATGGGGAATGGGGAGTGAGGAGGGGGAAGCCTCTAGGGTGATCCTTCCCCAGTCCAGGCAGGAAGCAGCATGATGGCCTTGGGGAGGAGTCAGCCAGGCTGAGAGCCAGTCAAGAGCGAGATCTCAGGAGAATTCCAAGAATGAGAACAAGGTGTGCCCATGGCCACCGACGGCTAAGGAAGAGAGGCCAATCCGTGGCTGAAGCCCGGGGAGAGTCACTGCGGCTGCCTGGGGACAGCGGCCGGGCCAGGCAGCCGTGAGCAGGTTTCCCTGGCTGGGTTTTGGCTGCGTTTTCTTTACCTCCTCTCCCTCCAAGTCAGACCCTCTGGGAAATCCCTGCCGGCCAGGCCGCCGTGGGGCCTTCTTCCTGGCTCGGCCGGAGGACCCCGGGGCAGGCTACATCCTGCCCTGCACTGGGAGCCCAGAGTCTTTTCCGGACAGACCCACAGGGACGACTTCCCCTCCTGGCCTCTTCTCTGTGAAAATCTAGCCCGAGAGTAGGGCAGAGAACCTTGCTCTGCACAGAGTCAAGGGTGGGCCTCTCCGTACCAGGCTCGGTGCGTGGCGGGAGTTGGGGCTGGCTGACCACGTGGCCGGCTCACCTGCCCCACGGGCTCGGGAGTTGCCAGGCTGGGCTGGCTGGCGGCTGACCTTGGACAGCTTCCTTAACCCCTCTCCGTTTCCTTCTCTGTAAACATGGGAAGATTTAACGGCAACAAATGTTAAAAGATTCCCATCTGATGGGGTTGTTGTGAAGATTTCTTGAAGATAATGGATGTCAAGGTCACACTCATGCTGCAGACATTCTCATTACTAAGCGTTCCTGGCAGGGCTTTGCCTGGAGGCCTGAGGAAATCACAGTCCCGAAGCTGACCGTTCCTGATGAGCGGATACTTGCTGCGTGCCTCCCACATGCAGGCAGTGCTCTCAGCATGGGGACAGAGCCTGGAACGAGCAGATGGAACCCCCAAAGACCTGCAGCTGTGGCCCTGGGACTGTGCGCCCGGCGCCGGGGTAATGCTCCCTGCGCCATCTCGGGCAACCTTTGCAGCAATCCTACAAAGAATGGGCAGATTATCTCCTCCCTTTTGAAAATGGAGACAAAATTCAAATGACATGAACTTCACCACTTTAAAGGGTAAATTCAGTGGCGCTGCGTGAAGTCATGAGGCAGTGCAGCCACCTGTACCTCATCGCAGGACATTCGCCTTGCTCCAGAAGGAAACCCTGTCCCCAAGAACAGGCGCTCCCCACCCCCCAGCCCCCAACTCTAAGCAGCCACTCAGCTGCTTTCTGTCCCTATGGATTGCCAATTCTGGATGTTTCATACCAATGGGATCAGACAGTGTGTGGCCTGAGTGCAGCACTTTGAATCCCACAGTGCTGGGCACACAGTAGGTTCTTCAGGAAGCCTGGCTGTCACTGAGCGAGGTTTATTGTCTCCTTAGGCAGGCAGAGCCGGGTCTGGAGGAGCTCTGTTTAGAACCCAAGCCCCAGCCCACATGGCTAACGGTGCCGTCACTGGGACTGGAAGCCGGGTCCCTGCTGGACCCTCATCTGTGCCCCTGCTCTCTTCCGGCCGGCAGCCAAACGCCTCCACTCCTGGAGTCGGCAGAGCTAGGCCAAGGCGGCCTGACAGCCCCTCCGAGGCCAAGTGGGGGTCACATTATCAACCTTCCTCCCACAGCTCTGCAGCCAATCCAAGCCCCAGGTCGGCCACCGCCTCTATCTACCTCACAGAAGAGGGAAACCAAGGCTCAGAGAGCTAAAGCCCCTTGCCCTGGGTCTCACAGCAGGGGTGGCAGTCCCAGGACGCATACATGGGTCTTGGTGGCTGGTCCAAGCGTGTGCACTGGGTGGGCTTCTCACCACGCAGAGCCTCGCCCTGAGCAAATCTGGGTCAAAACGAAAGACACTCCTGCTGGGACATGTGGCCCTGGGAGCACAGAGCTGGGGACCGCTGGGCCCTGGGGGCTGCTGGGCTCTGGGGATTGCTGGGCTCTGGGTCACGGCTGGCAGGATGGCCCCAGAAGCTATTCCTCCAGCTCCCCAAGAAGCGGCCAAGGTGGGATCACAGGGTTGCAGGTGTGCACGGGGCCTGTGAGGGCCGGGGACTGTGGGGGGCACTGGGATCACTGTGTGTGTGTGTGTCTGTGTGTGGTGCATGTGTGTGCCTCAGTCTGTGTGTGCGTCTGTCTTTGGGTGTCTCCGTCTCTCTCTGACTCTGTGTCTGCCTATCTCTCTGCATGTATGTCTTTGTATCTCTGTGTACCTCTGACATACTCTGTCTTCCTGTCTCTGTATTTCTCAATGTCTCTCTGTATCCCTGTAGAGACATTGTATCTCTGTATCTGTATCTCTCTCTCTCCGTCTTCCTGTGCCCCTCTGTGTGTGTGTCTCCTGTGTATCTCTGTCCCCTCTGTCTCTGTATCTCTGTCTGTCTCTCAGCAGCCTCTGTGTGTCTATGTGTCTCCAGTCTCTGTTTCCCTGTCTCTGTATCTGTCAGCATCCTCTGTGTCTCTCTCTGTGTATCTCTCTGTCTCTGTGTCTCTCTGCACCCCCTGTGTGTCTCTCTCTGTGTATCTCTCTCTGTCTCTGTGTCTCTCTGCACCCCGCTGTGTGTGTGTCTCTCTGTGTATATCTCTCTGTCTCTGTGTCTCTCCCGTCTCTCTGCACCCTGCTGTGTGTGTGTCTCTCTGTGTATATCTCTGTCTCTGTGTCTCTCCTGTCTCTCTGCACCCCGCTGTGTCTGTGTCTCTCTGCACCCCCCTGTGTGTGTCTCCCTCCATCTCTGTGCATGGTCAGAATCACTGTGTCCTCCTCCTGCCTCTAGGCTCCTGGGAGTGAGAAGAAAGCCCCTCCCCAGGTGGATGGAACGTCGGGGACAGGCCAGCCCTGACTCAGCGGCTCCTTCTCAGGCCATTCTGGCGCCTGCCGGCAGCAAGAAGAGGCATTCAGTCCTTTCCCAGGACAAGTCTTGCCCAGGCAGCAGGCAGCAGGCCGCCTCTGGCTCCATGCCTTCCAGCCTTCAGGATGAATTCCCTCCTCCTGGGAGAGACCCCTGCCTCCTATCCCTCGGAGCACTGCCAGCTCTGCATGGCCCCAGGTTCTGCAGGAGTCTAGGGAGTCCAGGAGTCCAGGCTGGGAAGAGGCCCGGGCCCCACCTCCCTCAGTGGCCTCCAGGCGCCCCCCCCAGCCGCCCCGCCCCAGCCGCCCTCAGCAATCAGCCCACCCTTGTCTCCCCACCCGCCTGTTTCTTGGCCCCAGATTAGACGAGTTCCTGGGGAGCCCCTGACAGCTCTGAGGGTGGCGGCCCGGGGAGGACCCAGGAAGTCAGAGTCCCCAGGAAAGCCTGGCCTGAGCTGGCCTCGAAGCCACCAGGCCACAGAACAACCCTCGGTAGGAGCTCCTCAGTAACAAACAGCGCAGCGGGCCAAACACACTTGGAGGTGGCCACCCGGGGCCACCGCCCAGCTGCCCCTGTCAGTGACAGGAAGTCTCCAAGTTCAAGGCCATCATGTCCAGGAGGAGGTGAGAGCCCCCACCCACCGGGATAGTAGGAAGGCTGAGGCCACAGAGAGGGCCCACGCCCAGCACAGGTGTTGTCCACAACGAGAGCACGTGGTGCCGCCGGCTGCCCTGCGTGAGCTGCGCCAACACTTGGTCCTCAACGCCAGGCTGCGAGAAACACACACAATGTTCTTCCAGCTGATACTCGGAAAACTCAACTCCCACTGCTGAGCTGCTGGGTCCCAGGCTCTGCGGGCGCCGGAGAGAACCCACCACAGCGGGCAGCTCCCACCCTGGAACCCTGCATGTAAGTGACTCTCCGAGTGGTTGCATAGGCCGGTGTAAGGGAGATGCATGGTGGCAAGAGGAGAGGCTGGGTCTCCCCACAGGCATCAGGCAGGGCTGGCTGCCTGGAGGAAGGGGCCGGTTAAGGTACAGGCCTCATGTGGAGGGAAGTACAGGATGGAACATGCTATACCCGAGGCTCCCGCCTGGCTCCCTCGGCTCCCTTCCTGCCCCTGATGGGCCAGAAGCTGCGTGTGTCTCCCCAGCCTCAGCCTGAGGCCTGGCACCAGGTGTCCAACACCAGGGGCCTGGCAGCCGGAGGATGACAGCTGGGCCCCACCCCGGGGGACAGGCTCCAACATGCTCCCTGCAGAGGAAGATACAGGGAGGAGGGGTTGGGAGTGGGGACAGCCGGCTGGCGATGAGACTGACCAGGTCCGAGTCTGGGCTTGTCCTGGTTCACCAACAAATAACTCGCCACGTCTATTTCGTCACTGCCAAAGGCAGGTGGGTAGGCGCAAGGGCTCACGCCTGTAATCCCAGCACTCTGGGAGGCTGAGGTGGGAGGATCGCTTGAGCCCAGGAGTTCGAGATCAGCCTGGGCAACATGGTGAAACCCCGTCCCTACAAAAAAATACAAAAACTAGCCAGCTGTCATGGTGCACGTCTGCAGTCCCAGCTACCAGGGAGGCTGAGGTTGAGAATCACCCGAGCCAGGGAAGTCGAGGCTGCAATGAGCCGTGATCGCGACAGTGCACTCCAGCCTGGGTGACAGAGCAGGACCTTGTCTCAAAAAAAAAAAAAAAAAGAAAAAAAAGCTGGTGATGGTGACTGCTCAAGTTTGTGCGAAAAAAGTTAAAAGCACATGCCGCTGAGGTTGAATAAAAGGGCTCTCTCATCGCACACGCGCGATATGGCCAAGCGCGCTAACTCCCAGAAGGGGGTGCTGTTATTATTATTCCCATTTTACAGATGAGGAAGCAGAGGCCCTGCGTGCTGCGGACATTCAGGTGGTCAGCAGCAGAGCCGGGAGGCTCGTGCCTTGTTAGGTTAGGTGTCTGCATAGACAGCGCCTCTTCTCCCACTCCTGTCTGCAGAGGGCAGGGAGCTCATTCAATAAGCAGAATCAACGAATGAATCAATGAACCGCTGCGCTGTGTGACCCCAGGCAAGCCTCTTCACTTCTCTGGGCCCGCATTTCCATTTGTCGGGTAAAGCCTGGGAGCATTCAGCTCTAGAAAGCTTTCCAAGCCAAAGTCCGGGAACCCAAAGAAGCAAAAGGCAGGCTGGGGCCTCAGCAGGGGGACTTTCCAAGGTCCCTGGTCATTTTTAGCCTCCCTCACTGGGGACAAGTGATCCACACTCTGTCCTCGGGCCTGGCCGCTCTCGGCTAATTCTTTTTCTGGCTGTATGAACTCAGGCCTTGTGCGCAGCCAAAGTTAAACTCAAGAGGGCTGGACATGTGGCTTGGGCGGGGAGCCGGAGCAGATGGCAGGCCACCTGTGGAAGGGACGGCTGCAAGTCGGCAACCCCCACCAGGGGCACCTCCACCACCCCCTCCTCCTGCCTGCCTGCTGGCCTCACCTACTCCCTGTGTTCTGCGCTGGGCCACTGAGGTATCCGTGGCAGGGGCTCTCATAGAGAGGGGACCACCTGAGGCGGGACAGGCTCAGAGCCTGGCTTGCAAAGGCTCAGGGCAGGGAAGGCAGAGAGCCCCAGTGGAACAAGGGAAGGGGGGCTTGGTCACCCCTCAGAGGAGACCCCAAGTGGGGCCGTGGGTCGGTGCTGACACCCCATCCCACCACTGTCCCTTGAGGGTGTCATTCACCAAATCTTTGGGCATTGAAATATTTTTAAACTCCGTTTTTGTTGTTGTTTTTCTGAGACAAGGTCTCGCTCTGCTGCCTAGGCTAGAGTGCAGTGTCGAGATCATGGCTCCCTGCAGCCTCCCCCTCCCTGGCTCAAGTGATCCTCCCCCCTCAGCCTCCCAAGTAGCTGGAAACACAGGTGTTGGACCCTGTGTGACCTTGACCTTGGTCAACACCCTGCCTAGCCAGGCAAGAAAATTTTCTAATTTTTCTTTTGTAGAGACGAGGTCTCACTGTGTTGACCAGGGTGGTCTCGGACGCCTGGCCTTAAGTAATAGTGATCTTTCTGCCTCAGCCTCCCAAAGTGCTGGGATTCCAGGGAGGAACCACCGTGCCTGTCCTGAAACTCCTAAACTAAACCTAATACTAATAAATTATTATTGTTAAAAATAAATCGGATGAGTAATATAAATTCATGGTCCAAGGTGGAGGCTTTTGAAACTGTCCACGAGCCTCCTTCTACTCAGCAATACCAAGTCAATACCTAGGTAGCCAGAGCATGACTGTTTTTTCATAGCATCAGCTGGATGTCCATTAATTTAGAGACAGAGTTCTGCTCTTGTCGCCCAGGCTGGAGTGAAATGGCAAGATCTCTGCTTACTGCAACCTCCGCCTCCAGGGTTCAAGTGATTCTCCTGCCTCAGCCTCCCAAGTAGCTGGGATTATAGGCGCCCATCACCACACACAACTAATTTTTGTATTTTTAGTAGAGATGGAGTTTCACCGTGTTGGCCAGGCTGGTCTCGAACTCCTGACCTCAGGTGATCCACCTGCCTTGGCCTCCCAAAGTCCTGGATTACAGGCGTCAGCCACCGCACCCGCCTGGATGCCCACATCTTTACATAGGACTCAATCCCTTACCTGTGATTGCAAAATTGCAAGGGCTCAAAAAACCAAGTTTTTGTGTCAATCATTTGGCTGCAAGAAACTGACCTGAGGCTCTTTGGTGGCTCCACTTGGGGCACTCAGCATGAATATTCATGTATTTTGCTACAGAAATATCACAGTAGTTGATTAAAGGAGTTGCCCCAACCCCGCTGGGTGTCACGTAAGTGGCGTTGATAGCATTTCATAGCTCTAATGCCACAGAATATGCTGAGTTCTGGAAGTCCTCTGGTGTGGTGGAGGTGCGTTCGACTTGAACCACGTGGACAGATGTGTTCAGGGCTGATATTGGCTGGATGATCTCTGCAGCTGTTTCGCCCATGTACTGAATTCAAACATGGAGAGAATTTGTTCTCAGATGAAGACATTAAGGCTCAGGGAGGTTCCAGTCATGAGAGACCTGCCGGGATGGGGCCTAGATCTCTGGCTGCCAAGGCCAAGCTCAAACTGTTAGACCTTCCTGCTCCTTCCCCTTCCTGGGGGACGCTGTTTGCGTTATCTCTAATGCGATCATTTTTCAGACTGTAGTCCACAGACCTTCAGCCTCAGAATCCCTTCATGGTCATTAAAACCAGTGCAGGCTGGGCATGGTGGCTCACCCATGTAATCCCAGCACTGTGGGAGGCCGAGGTGAGTGGATCACCTGAGGTCAGGAGTTCTAGACCATCCTGGCCAACATGGCAAAACCTGGTCTCTACTAAAAATACAAAAATTAGCTGGGCCTAGTGGTACACGCCTATAGTCCAAGCTACTCAGGAGGCTGAGACGGGAGGATCGCTTGAACCCAGGAGGCAGAGGCTGTGAGCCAAGATCATGCCACAGCACTCCAGCCTGGGTGACAGAACAAGACTCTGTCTCAAAAACAAACAACTCACCCCCCCCCCATTAAAACAAATCAATGCAGACATTCAGGCCCCACTCTAGCCTCCTGACCCAGTTTGCTGGGGAGTCCCAGGCATCAGCTTGTTAATAGGCTCACGGTGATTCTGGGTCCTGTTTCACTTGAGATTCTCTGTCCTGGGTCCCAGGATTGGGGTGAAGGGAAATGTTCCAGCTTCTGCTGGTCTTGAACTTAGGGACTCCAGGATCTCACCTTTGACCTCTGCCCCCCACTGCCAGGGGCATGTCAACCTTAACAGTTACCCTGGGAGCCCCATGTCTCTGGGGCAGCCACAGGGCTGTCAAGTATGTCCTGCTGGCCAAAAAGCCGTGGCTGGGACTGTCCTCTCCAAAGCAAAGTCATTAATTTTGGTTAACACAGGGAATTGCCAGTCAGTTCAGATACTACCTTCCCTGCCCACTCCCTTCTCAGAGCCTGACCTTTCTGCCTATTTTGTGGAACACCTCACGAAGTCCCCACGTGAGCTCTGACATTCCCTGACCCTCTGCTGCTCCGCAAAGAGAAGCTGTGCTTTCTCTCTTAATTCAGTCTGCCTGCCTTCACGTCCTGCCTTTTCCCCCAGGAGTAAATCCTTCCTTTCTCCCATCCGTAGACACACCAGCACATCCTAATCTATCCGTCCAACCATGCTTTATCTTTCCATCCATCCATCCACCCATCCATCCATCCATCCATTTCCCACCAAACCTTCAATCCCAAACTCATCCATCTAGCCACCCATCATTCATTCACCCACCCACCAAACCATCTGTCCATCAGCCAATCCATTTATCCATCCATTCATACTTCATTTCTCTTTCCTTCCATCCATTCATCCACCTACCTACCTATCTACCCACCCAGCCATCATGTGTCCATCCATCTATCCATCCATCCACCCATATTCATTCACGCACGCACCAAACCATCCCTCAATCCATCCATTCTTCATTTCCCTTTCCTTCCACACATCCATGCATCCATCTATCCATCCACCCACCCAGTGACCGTCCATTCACCCATCTATCCAGCCATCCACCCTGGTGCCCAACAGGGTGCCCATAAATCTAGTCAAAAAAAGATTTCCCCAGAGCAAATGTCTTTGGTGGAACGCATCCCTCTCAGCTGTCCTCATTCATTCATTTGCCGCTCATTCAGCACATGTTTATCCAGTGCCCCCTAAGTGTCAGACATCAACTTGGTTCTCGTGCTGGAAATACACAGTCGAGCAAAAACAGATGCCTGGCCCTCACCCTCATGAAACTCAGAAATGTGAGGTTAGCCAAGTAGTCACACTCATGAAGGCATAATTACAAACAGCAATGACAAGCCATGCCCACACAGTGCCCAGAAGGAGAAGAAATCACCCAGAATGTCACAGAGGTTCCCGAGCCAGGCCCCGGGGCCAGGGAGGACTCCTGCGAGGTCTGGGTGGTCACGCAGAGACCATCGCTGGTCAAGAAAAAGGGCACCTGAGCCAGGTGAGTCAAGAGAGGAATCCAGCAAAGAGAACTGGCTGCAAAAGGGGTGAAGAGGCTGACTCGTGATCCAGAAGGGCAGGAAGCTGCTGTCACCCCTGGGCAGGACAGGGGAGGAGGATGGAGTTACTAGAGCTGCTGCTGGAACCACAGAGATGTGGCCACTTGCAGAGACACTGTCAAGCAGAGAGAAGGACAGAGAGAGAGGGAGTGAGAAGGGGGCTCCTCCCTCCCCTGGCCCTTCAGTCTCCCTCTAGTGTCTCCCAACAACTGTCCCTAATAGGAAGTCAGAAGCAAAGCAGCCTGGGAAATGTAGTTTGCAGGGTTAGCCTGCAGAGCAGAAGGGTGAGAAAAGGGGTATGCCTGGGACAGGCAGGAATTCATCAGGCACAGAGGGGAGGGGTGCAAGTTCCAGGCCACGGAAGCAGCACGGTACAAGGTCCCTGTGGTGCAATGTGCCTGGTGCCTCTTGGGAAGGCCACGGCACCAGGAGGCTGCAGAGTCCTGAGAGGCCTTAGGGGCTCCTGGAGACCTGGGCAGGGCCAGCAAACAGGGATTCTGACCTTTAACCTGAGAGCTCTGAACTCTGAGAAGGATTTGAAGCAAGAGGGAGACCACGACCAGACTGACTTTTGAAAAGACCATGCTGGCTGCTGGGTGGAGAACAGATGTACAGGGGCCCCCAGAGGGGAAGCAGGTTGGAGGTCGGGGCTGCCGCGCCAAGCCCGTCCCCTGGCTCCCCAGCTTCCAGCCCAGGCCAGGGATCTCCAACTGTCCCCACCCTCTGGGCTCAGACCCCCATGGCAGGAGGGGAGCTCCAGCTTCTCCTAAGGAGACCCCCACTTTCTTGATCATCTGCTTCCCCCTTTTAGATGGCAGTCCTGGCTCAACCCCCCATCAGGCCAAGGCCCCAGCTCAGCCCACACCACCCTGCCCACCTCCTCACCCTCCGCTAAGCCCCCCCAGCTGCCCACACCCTGGGCCGGAGTGCCAGCCACCGCGGCACCTGTCCACGGCTGTTTTCCACTTCTCCAACAGCTCAGCTTTCAGCTCTGATAAATATTAATGGCCGCATAGGGTCAAGGGGGGCCCCACGGAGAGATAGTCTTTCTGGAAGGCACATCAGGGTGCCCAGCTACAGTCGCAACGGGACACCTGGGCCTGACTCCCAGCCTCCTCGCCTGCCTCCACCCCATCCCACTGGGCGCCAAGCCTGGAAGCCCAGAATCAGACTTTCTCAGCTCTCCCTTAAGGCCAGAGCTCGACCTCCCTCGAGCTAACCCTCAGGCTTCTCAGGAAGAAATGGAGTCAGGAAGAAGTTCTTGAACGACAAGTGAGGGCCCCTTGGCCTCATAACCACAAATTGCCCTTTTCCAAAGGGGCAAAAGGAGCTATAAGCTGGCAGTCAGGAATGCCGTGTTCCAGTTGGACCGTGTATGACCTTGGTCAAGTCAGGGCTGCCCTGGGCCTTGGACCCTGCACCTCTCAAGTTCAGGGGGTGAGCTGGAGCACGTCCAATGTCTCAACTCTCTCTAAAAATGCAGGCTTCTACAGGCAGGTGCTCATGGAAGGTGGGAGCTGTTTCAGGGAGTGGGGTGGGGGTGCTGATGGTGGGGAGATGGACCTTCGCGCAGTGTCTACTGTGTTCAAGGCCCTTTGGCACTGGATCTCTTGACAAGCGGGTGTCGTGGGCGTGGTTATCACACCACACTCACGTGGAGTAAGGAAATGTGGCTCCCAAGTTCAGCCACTCACCAGGGGCCATGCTGATAATAAATGGCAGGGCCGAATTTCTACCTAGATTTTGAAATACAGAGCAAAGCAGTGCAGTATTCAGTGTGGCGTCTGGAGCCAGACAGCCCCGGGCTGAAATCCCAGCTCTGTCTGTTAGAAGCTATGCGATCTTGGCCCGGCGCGGTGGCTCACGCCTGTAATCCGAGCACTTTGGGAGGCCGAGGAGGGTGGATCACTTGAGGTCAGGAGCTCGAGACCAGCCTGACCAACATAGTGAAACCCTGTCTCGAAAAAAAAAAAAAGCAGCTATGCGATCTTGGGCAAATAGCTTAGCCCCGCTGTGCTTCCGTTTCCTCATCTGTAAAGGGCAAATAATACGTGTGCACCCACCTCCTCGGGCACCGACCGGCTGAAACAGGTTGATAGGCGCAGATTTAGCTCAGCTGGCGAAGGGCTCGGGATTGCTGTACTGATGCGTCTCACTCAAAGGCGCATGCGCTTGCCATTGTGTCGGCCTGCTGCTCGTACGCTGGGACTCTGCGCAGTATTTGAACCCAGATCCCGCAGAAGAAATGCACATTGAACCCAGGACTGGGTGGAGTCAGGACCCAAAATGGTGAGTGATTGATCTTGGGGACTGTAAAGTAAGCCACTGTTCCTGGTGAGCGCTGTCCTTCAGACAGCTGGAATGTTCTAAATCATTCTAAGACCCAGGCAGATTGGAATTTAAAAATGTGTTTCCCCTTTTAGAGTGAGCCATGCCTAAGTATTTCTGGCCTGTGAAAGGAACACAGTTTCAGAGCCAGGGCAGAGAGACCATGTGTGCTCGCAAAACCCAACCAAACTCTTGGCCACCAAGCCCTTTTCCTCCGCAGGTTGTGCGGACTTCATTGCGGCAGCTCTGCAGGGCAGGGGGTTCCCTGTAAGACGCTGCCCAGGAGCTCGGGCTGGTGGGTGGGCAGCAGAGGGGAGGAGTTGGGAAGGACTGAGTCTGGGAAGCAGGGAGGCTTGGGAATTCCATGGCCCCTGTGAATGTGATTTAAGACACCCCAGTATGCATTAAAGTCAAATATACACCGACCCCATGGTTAGCAATTTGACTCCCAGGTATTTATCCAACAGAAATGCATTATGTATTTTCGGATTTTTGGGTTGTTTTGGAGACGGGTTCTTGCTCTGTCACCCAGGTGAAGAGCAAGTGGCATGATCATAGTTCACTGCAGCCTCGAACCCCTGGGCTCAAGCAATCTTCCTGTCTCAGTCTCCCCAGTAGCTGGGATTACAGGCATTTGCCACCATGACCAGATAATTTTTAAATCTGTCTGCAGAAATGAGGTCTCACTGTGTTGCCCAGGCTGGTCTCAAACTCCGGGGCTCAAGCCATCCTCCCCGCTCAAACTCCCAAAGTGCTGAGATTACAGATGCGAGTCACCACACCCAGCCTGCATCTTGTGTTTGCAACAGAAGCCATGACGTAACGTTCAGAAAAACACTAGTCACGTGAGTCTCAAATGCAAACTCCCCAAAGCTCACCAGTGGTGGAATGGACCAATAAATGATGGAATATTCATCCATAGACTACTATACAGTAATGAAAAAAGGACAAAGTACTGCTTCAGGCAAAAACAGGGAAGAATTTCACGGATACGGCATAGAGCAAAAAGCCAGACCCGAAGAGTACATGCGATACACTTACCTCCACTTAGCGAAGGTTAAAAGCAGGCTGTGCAGACACAGGCTAGGCTTGAAAACATTATGCCCAGCGAAAGAAGCCAGTCACAAAAGACCACGTGCTGTACAATCCCATTTATACCAACTGTCCAGAACACGCAGATCCACAGAGACAGAAAGTAGATGAATGGTTTCCAGGGACTGGGGGGGTAGGGGTGGGGCGGGGGCTGGAGGTGTTGAGGGCCAAAGGGTGTGAGGTTCCTTTTGGGAGTGATAAAAATGTTCTAAAACGGATTGTGGTGGTGGTGGTTGAAAACTCCGTAAATATACTAAAAGCCATTGAGCTGTACACTTTAAAAGAGTGGATTGTGTGGCATTTGAATGATATCTCAATAAAGCTGCTAAAAAATAAAATGGTCGGCTGGGAGCGGTGGCTCACGCCTGTAATCCCAGCACTTTGGGAGGCCGAGGCGGGTGGATCACAAGGTCAGGAGTTCAAGACCAGCCTGATCAACATGGTGAAACCTCGTCTTACAAAAAAAAAAAAATTAATTAATTAAAAAAAAAAATGGTCTTGGTGTTAGAAGTCAAGATGCCTAGGCTGGACGTGGTGGCTTACACCTGTAATCCCAGCACTTTGGGAGGCCGAGGCGGGCAGATCACGAGGTCAGGGGTTTGAGACCAGCCTGGCCAACATAGAGAAACCCCGTCTCTACTAAAAAATTTATAAAAAATTAGCTGGGTGTGGTGGTGGGTGCCTATAATCCCAGCTACTTGGGAGGGTGAGGCACGAGAATTGCTTGAACACAGGACGTGGAGGTTGCAGTGAGCCAAGATTGTGCCACTGTACTCCAGCCTGGGCGACCTTGTGAGACTCCGTCTCAAAAATAAACAAATAAAAATTAAAAAAAAGAAGTCAAGGTGCCTGGAAATCCGGCTCTAAGTTATTACCCTTGGGGGTAGGGGAGGGTCTTGAAGCAGGTACCTGGGGGCCTGCTGGAAGTCTGGACATGCCGTATTTCTGGGTAGTGGTTACACAGACATGTTCCGTTTGTGAAAATTCAGCCTGCTGTATACACGGATGATGATGTACACTTTTCTCTACGGAGGCAACACTTCCGTAAAAGGTTTGAAAAAATGACACCCCAGTGTAGCGTCAGATGCACGCCTCAGTCCCACCTCATGTCCCTATCCATGAGTCCAGCAACGGCCTACCCGCTGCATAAATCAGAGGCCAGGGGAGGCGGGCTGGCGGCTGGGTTTGGAACATGCTTCGGTGACTCAGAGCAGCAGCTGGAAATAATCTGCTGCTGTTGATTTCACCGCCTCCCGTTAGGCAGCTCGGGGGACTGCTGCAGCCCACTGAGTATTCTAGTGCCAGAGAGCTGGGGAAACCTGTACTGAAGGTGGCGGCCGCTGGCGAAGCCACAGGCGGGACTCAACGGCCTGCAGCAAGGCCTGACCATTAGCATCCTTGGCAGGACCCCTTGAGGGACCAGGAAGGATCTGGGAAGGCGGCCTAACAGTCTGGGAGCTGAGCACGCGGCAGGGCGGATGAGAGTGAGGCCATCTGGCCAGACTGGCTCTCAGTGCAGCTTTAACACTTCCCAGCTTTGTGACACAGGGGACATGGGTTTGCTGTTCCAAGCCCCTGTGTCCTCATCTATAAAACTGTGTAATTGTGCCTACTTGCCGACTTTTTAGGCTGGTGTGAGACCCAAATGGGATAATAACATGAATGTCAGCTCTGAACACGGTGCCCGGCTTCTAGTTCAACGTCAGCTACTGCCACTGCAGGGTGTGCGCTGGTCAGCACTGGGCACCGACGGCACGCCGGGTGCCCTCAGGGCAGTTCTGGGTTGCCCTGGCTTGTCTCCCTTTGCTTGAGCCCCCACCCCACCCACCTGTGCTCCACCAAGAAACCTTGGTGGCTGGGAAGCTTGGTGACACACCACATAAATGGTGGCTGTGAATTTCGTGCTGCAAATCAGGGGCCTGTTGAGAAGCTGGCGGCAAGGGAGTCTTTGAGTCCACTCCAGATTTATGTGTTTGTCCCATCATCCCAGATGCAGGTCAGCTCTGGTGATCATTTATCAAAGGAGTTTTATGAGGCCCCGAAGTTCATGGCAATATTCTTGGATTTGGAGATGGTGAGGGCTGGGGTGGGGGACAGTGTCTCCCGGAGGGGGAGGCTGGGCTCTTCTCTGCTGGGGTCTTTTTCAGGCTTAGGGGAGCAAGGCAAGGTTTTAGAGCCTCGGATTCTGCTCTGTGAATCTGTAGCCGGCGCTCTGACACTTAATGGTGTAACGCAAACCGTGATTGTTTAAAAAGGCACTTTGCCGTTTACAAATTGTTTTCGCCTAAGTTGTCTCAGACCCCCGAGATAGAAAATGCTCCACCCACTTCCAAGTTCAGAAGCTCCTGTATTTAAAAAGGCAACGAGGCCAGGCGCGGTGGCTCACGCCTATAATCCCAGCACTCTGGGAGGCAGAGGCAGGTGGATCACTTGAGGTCAGGAGTTTGAGACCGGCCTGGCCAACATGGTAAAACCTCGTCTCTACTAAAAATAGAAAAATTAGCTGGGTGCCTGTAATCCCAGCTACTCGGGAGGCTGAGGCAGGAAGACTGCTTGAATCCAGGAGGCGAAGGTGGTGGTGAGCTGGGATTGTGCCACTGCACTCCAGCCTGGGTGACAGTGAGACTCTGTCTCAAAAATAAAATGAATAAATAAAATAAAAAGGCAACAAGACCCTAAGACAGGGTTACCAAACGTGCTGCATGTGTTTAATATTTGTATTTCACAAATCAGCACAATAAATGCATACAAAATGCAACGAAATTTCATCATCCCCGAAGCCAGCAGCTTATCCTAACTCCAAGAGTGGTGCCCTTGGGGAAATCCCTGCCTTTTGGAGCCTCAGTTTCCCTCTCTCTAAAATGGATGTGACGCCTCCACGTGCCGCTGTGTCACGTGAGTGCATGGAGGTGAACTGGCTCGTAAGCCCAAGGCTCCACAAATCCCAGTGATTTTTTGTTGTTGTTAACAGTTACATTCTTTCCCTCTGAGAAGGAGGATATATTTTTGCCAGTGGCCTGCCATGTTTGAAGCTCTTCCTGAGAATAGCAGGGAAGGGCTTGCTTCATTCTTAAGCAAAAAGAATTTAAAAAGAAAAAAGAAAAAATAGGGCAGTCAGATGATATATTTTGTTTTTCTGGTCCCCAGTGAGCCAGAGGCCAAGCACAGCACACGTCGCCTCTGAAAAGAGGAGGATGGACCAGCCTAAGAAGGTAAGTGGGTCCTGGGAGGGATGCCAGAGGCGCAGGCGCAGTTTAGAAGGAGGGGGAAAAGGGCAAAAGGCTCCAGTGAGAAGGGAAGCCGGGTTGCAGGGCTGGGAAAAGCCAGGGGCACATGGCAGAGTTTAATCTTGATTGATGGCACTCAGGAGGAATAAAAGATGGCGCAGTAGAAGCTGGGCCGGGCAGCTGAGTGATTCTGGAATTGGAAGGCACAGTGAGTGAGGTTTTGGATAGAGTCTAGCAGTGTCCCTGGTTCAAGCACTGATTGGTCCCCAACCATGTCCACAGCTTTGTGAAACTGGGTAGGGCCAGGCAAGCCAGCTCAGGTTCTGCCCCAGTGGGACAGGCAGGCACAGAGACAGAGACACAAAACAATGTGCGGTTAAGTTTGGAGGCTGGAAATGAGCTCTCGTGGGTGGGATGAGGGCAGATTCCTGCGGTTTCTGGGCTAAGACGAACCTACAGGTAGCTGCAAATCTGAGATGCGTCCAGGTGCTCCCTGCTGACAGCCTCCTGTCTCCTGCAGAATCCAGGTGGGCATTTTTTACCTGCTCCCAATGCAGAGTCTGTCTGTGAGCATCTGCCAATGCTTTTCAAGTCCTACGACTGAAGGATGGAGAGCTGGGCTGTGCAGTGTGTGGTCTGGAGGGAGCCTGGCACCCTCTCTCCAGCTGCAGGGTGGGGTGTAGGGCTTAGAGGGAAGCCAAGAGATGGCTCTGCTGGGGATGGTAAGGCTTTGGCGTCAGCAGCTCTTGGCAGGGATGTTTGGACAGCTTAGTCCTGTTTGAGCCTTTTGCCCATTTCCATTAGAAACAGGGACTTCAAGTCTACTTTGGCGTGTGAAGTTCATGCCAATGCACCCTGGCACTTCTTCTCATCTCCTGGCACAAACTTGGCCTGTTTTGTATCCAGACAGGCACATGTGAGGTCTTGTTTCCTTTGGTGTGAAACTGGGGGCACATGTGAGCAGAGGGGAGATCAGACTCTAGGCTGTTCCTGTCCTGGCATCTTAGGACTGAAAGCAAAGTGAATCTCGCTAGCTAGCAAAGCAGGGGGTTTCAGAGGCATGTAGCCCGGGAGCCAGTCCCAGCTCCACCACGCTGTGTGACCCTCGGCCTGTGACTTCCCTCTCCTGCACCCTAGTCTCCTCACCCCTAAACTTGTGGGTACCTCAGAATCTACCTCATGGGCTTCTGGGAAAGATTCCTTGAGTTGGCACCTGCAAAGCAGAGGTCCTGGCATGTGCTTTACACTGAACGGGCGTGCTGGATGTTTAATGTTTACACAAGCTTCGAGTGTTTACAACACTGCTATTCTGCATCCCGGCACAAAGTGCTTTACCGGGATTGGCTCAGTTCACTCTCCCTGCACACCTGAGAGATGGGGAAACTGAGGCTTAGAGAGGTAAAGGAGCAAGCCAAAAGCCACACAGCTAGTAAATGGCAGAGGTGTGATGTCAATCTGGTGTGTCAAGCTGTGGCAGCGGCCCTGCCCCCGTGTCATCCACCCAGAGGAGTGGCCATCATCACCCGCCTTCTCCTCTGATCTGTGTTCACTCTGCTTCCTGGCTCCCAAGATGTGTTCCAGGGGATTTTCCTGAGTCACTGGGTCACTGACGGGAAGACAGACACCCAGCTGGATGCCCCCACTCCTACTCCTGGCCCACTTGACATGCACACACAGGCACACACCCAGAAGCACACAGGTGAACTCATGCACACACAAATGCACACGCACATGCATACTCACATGCTCGCACATAGGTTGCACATACATATATAACTACGCACATGTACACACACGTATCCACTCTAACAAATGCAGAATCATGCACATTCACACTTGCACACACTCACCCCTGCGTAAGTATGGTGCATACTCAGAATACCTCCTGGAGGATCCCAGGTCAGCCAAGCAAGCCCTACCTCTCTCTTTTGGTCTGGCTGACCCCATGGTCCTCTTCCCTCAGACTCTGTGTGTGACCTCATCACAGTGGCCCTCCATAGCACATGGCAGTGCAGACAGGTAGCCGGAGAACCTCCTTAACCACTGGAAAAAAGAATGGGCAACTCCCATGCACGGTCACTTACCCCATCCCTGTGCTCAAATCCTCATTTATTTAACAACTCCCATTGTGCAGAGCAGAAAACCGAGAGGTCGTGTGGTAAGAAGTCCGCCCAAGGCTCACACAGCTGGCAAGGGAAGAAACAGGACTGAGACCCAGGTGTGTGGGACTCAGGCACTGAGCCAGGCCCCAGATCTCCGGTGCACAAGACAGACCTGGATCCTGCCCTCGGGAAGGAGCACCCAGGATTCTGGGGGGTGGGGAAGGGGCAGACAGGAGCAGTGGACAGAAAAAAATCAATAAAATCAATGGCAAACTCCTGTGCAGGGGAGCTGGGATGGGGAAGTGCGGCACAGCACCTGATCTAGAGAAGAAAGGGAGGCCTGAGGGTGACACTGGGGCCGCGGCCACAAAGATGAGCCCGAAACGCATTTGAAGCAGCGGTAAGGACAGCACCTGTGCAGCCCTGGGGAACCCACATTTAACTCATCAGCAGACCTGATGTCCAGGCCTGGCAGTGTCTAACCAGCAGCCTCTTGGTCTGTGTGGGACCTGACAGTCTCTCTAACTCTGCAAGGATGCAATTCAACAGGAATTGCCTTTTGAACTTTTCCTAATCAGCCCCCCTCCTCTGTCCAGGTATTAAAAATGCCAGGCGCCAAGAAGCCCCCTGCCCCACCCCCAACATTCCTTCGGGACAGTTTTGCTGACATAGCATTCCTCTGGGCCAGGCTGACGGCCCAAAGTCCCTCATCTCTGGCAATGAAGATTTCCTGTTAACCCTTGGACCTTGAGCCCTGGAATATCCCCCAGGGATTCCGGAGAGCTGCGCTGCGCTGAGGCCTTCTTCTTGCGTTTATTTATAACGCATGGCCCTCTTCCTTGCCAAGAGGAAGCCCGGTTTTACTTACATTTCAGCGTCCCAGTGGGTGGAGGGGACCACCGGGCACCTTTGTCCCCAGGCTGAGAATGGTGTGAGGAAGCTGTAAACTGCCCAGAAGTCAGAAACTTGTAGAATTTTGAAGCTGGAAGGGGTGCCATTTCACAGATGGGAAATGAGAGGTCTGGTGATGCCTGGACTGGACCAGGGCCTGAGCCAGATCATGTGGGAGGACTCAGGGATCCTGGTCTTGCCCTGCTATGGACAGTCTCCATCAGCAGACTGGTGACATGGACCAGACATTTGCCTCGCACAGCTACTCACCCCGGTGGTCAAGAGCAGGGCCTGGAGCCCGACGACAGTCAATGCCACTTCTTTGCTGTCTGTGAAACGAGGCTGGTCACCACACTTAACCTATAGTTACTGGGAGGAGCAATTGAGTGACGTATGCAAAGCATTTACAACAGCCTGCCTATTAAATAAATACAACGTATCTCTACACATGTACAACAAAGACACGGAAACAGTGAATCCCCTGCTGCAGCTCCCGTTGAAGAGAATGAAATCAGGGCCCAGAGAGGTTGAGTCACTGGACTTGGGACACACAGGACCTTTTCTACCTCTGCTGGTGACCCAGTGACCCCTGGCAGTGGTGGGGAGGGGGCAGAGCAGGCCCCGGACTGTCTGCTGGATGCTGCATTCACTAGTGGGTCAAAGGAGACTGGGACGACTCCTCTTCGCTCTCTCCAAAATTAGAACATGGGGCCCTGAATGGTGTCCCCAACCCAGGCCTGTTAGGGACTGAAAAGGGCTTTCTCCCTTGGTTCGCCCTTTAGAGAGGGCCGGACCGCCCTGAGCGAACCCCGCAGGGTGCCTGCATCTGGACTGGGGCTGCCCTT